>NW_004444362.1:194716-207227 GCF_000243295.1 Trichechus manatus latirostris | reverse complement strand
TAAGTGTTGTTATTAAATCAAACTTTATGCTAATAAATTATATTTGTAGTCCAATTTCTGAAATCCAAATCATATAGTTACATGTAGAAAAGAAAATAAAAGGCAAGTTTTCTTTGTTCATTAGTAAAAGAATTAGCAAGCATTTCATTTTTTAGAAAACTACATTTTTTTTCAAAATCTATGAGTCGGAATTGACTCGTTTTTTGGTTATTGGAAACATGTTTTTAATCAATGCCAGGTTTTCCCTTTCACCTACCAAAAAGACTAAAGCGTAATGGCATCACTTCCCTAATGTTGAAAAACTCCTTCAAATTCAGTAGTAATTGTTGCAACCTCATTTGTCATCCTTTGTTCACAGAAGCAGAAGTGACAGAATTATCCTTGCAAATTGCTTTGATAAATGTTATTCCTTTGGGATTAAACATTCCTGTAGTCTTTTCTGCTTAGCTGATCTCTTTCATGCAATTCTTTTGACAATGCCTGGATTCACAATTGTGTGTTTGGTTTCTTTCCACTGTTTGGAGATTTTGGTTAAATTTCTGGTTACTTTCCAAATATGCTTCACTGCTTAGGGCTTTGTCTCTCATTTACTAAAGGTAGTCACTATTAATGTAGATGAAGAACACAACATTATTAGAAAATGACTTTGAGAGTACACAATGAACGTGCCTGAGTATTTTATTAACTTTGTAATCCAATCACTCATGTAAACAATCTCTCTTTTTTACATGGATTTTCTTTAAACAAACAAACAAAACCTAAGCATTACTATCTTTTAAGGAGCTTAACAGTTTAAATGTTTATGTCCTGGATTTTGGCTGAAATGTTAATACATAATGTATTACATTCTTCCTTCTGGTTTCGGGTAGGGAGGGCAAAACATGAGCCAACATACTAAGATAATTCTGGACCTAATTCTGAAATCCTTGCATAATGAGTATTGAACTTGCATTCTTTTCTTTTAGGCCTATCTTTGCTCAACTAGTTCATAACTTACTAAAAAAAATCAACTATGCTTTAGGCTTCATTTTAAACTAGTAGAAAAAAGCTACCAATTTACTTAAATTTTAGTTTAAATGTGCCCCATTTGGATATCTGATATTGCTTGGGGTTACTTGATAATAATAAATAATGTTTAGTATTTTGATCATTCCAACTTATTAAAACTTTATTGATCAAAACTAATATATCTATTTCAATGCCTGACAAAGCAAGTTAGATGAGTTGATGAAAGCTTCAAAAGAAGGCACCGTGGCCAAATGGTACAGTGGGAGAGCCACACTGACACAGATAGTCTTTCAAATTAGTCTATTGACCCTGGTTCCCAGAATTAAAAAAAAAATATATATTCCAGATTACTGAAAAAACAAATTTTGCATAATGTTTGAAGATCTTCAGTAGAATTGGACCTATTTGAACATGGATTGAGGAGATGTTCCAAGAATACTTCAGAATGAAAATAGAACACTGTGATTATTCCCCCCAGGCTCAAGAGAGAAGCTCAGAGCAAATTAATGACACAGATAGAATAACCCAGGTGGGAAGGAACAAACACTTCCCAGAATGCCCTTAATTCTGGTTGTTTTTTCTGCCCACCGAGTTCTCACAGTTTGAACTGTGTGAACTCAGCATTGATACCGAGCCTGCCTTTCTAATGCTCACCCTCAAACCTCTCCATTTTCATCTGCAATAAACAACCCACGCCTAATTATGTTTAACTATTTTCAGAGGGCATTTGTAAATGTGTTTTGGTTACACAAGAAGCTGCTTCACATTAGTGATGGAAAAAAAGTCCTTTATATCTTTGTTATGCTATAAAAGCTGCATGAATGTGCTCCTTGCCTCCACATATTATCCTTTGAAGGCCATCATGAGGGTTTTTCCTGGTACCTTAAATGTAGTATATTGTGCACATTATGCTTTGATTATGGGATGCATGAGAAACGGGTACAATAGTGTATACACCCCAAGTAAGAGATACAACAGGTTTTTAAGAGGAAACAGTATAGACTATATTGTTTTATTCAATTCAGTTCTTTAATTCATGTTTTTAAATGTAAAAAGATACTACTCATACTTTTATGTTTTATTGCTAATTGTCTTAGTCATCTAGTGCTGCTATAACAGAAATAACACAAGTAGTTAACAAAGAAAAATTTATTCTCTCACAGTCTAGTAGGCTAGAAGTCCAAATTCAGGTCATCAGCTCCAGGGGAAGGCTTTCTCTCTCTGTCGGTTCTGGAGGAAGGTCCTTGTCATCAATCTTCCCCTGAACTAGGAGCTTCTCTGCACACGAACCCTAGGTCCAAAGGACACGCTCTGCTCCCATGCTGCTTTCTTGGTGGTATGAGGTCCCCCTTCTCTCTGCTTGCTTCTCTCTTTTATACCTCTTGTAAGATAAAGGGTGGTACAGGCCACACCCCAGGGAAACTCCCTTTACATTGGATCAGGGATGTGACCTGAGCAAGTATGTTATATCCCATCCTAATCCTCTTTAACATAATCTAATCTTGCCTCATTAACCACAGGCAGAAATTAGGATTTATAACACATAGATAAATTGTATCAATCACAAAATGGAGGGCAACCACACAATACTGGGAATCATTGCCTAACCAAGTTGACATATATTTTTAGGGTACACAATTCAATCCATGACAGTAATATAGTTAGATGTTGGAGAAAATGCTATATTCTTGCTATATGTTTGTAATAAAATACTATTAACTTTATTGTACAACCAACCTTTCTTCCTCCCTTTCTTTCTCCCTCCCTCCTTCCTTCCTTGCTTCTTTCCTTCCTTCCTTCCTCTTGATAAATAATCCCTGAATACCCACTCTATGCAAAGCATTGTTCTAGTTACTAGACTAAATAACATATTACTTATTTAACAGGATATGATTTGTTAAATAAATGTTTAAATTAAATCCAGGATTCTTTCATTTTCTAGTTCCCACAGAGGAACTTTCTGAGAGATTCTCATGCCAGACATCTTGGCCCCAGGGCCATGTGGTTTCTTCTAGAATATGGGAAGTAGTTTCCTGCTCTGAAAAAAAATTGTTTTTTTAGAAAAATTGTTTACTCATGCCGGTGGAATGCCTTGCTAACAATGTCATTGTCCTTTCCCCAACATACCTCTATTATCTGTTCTTTTACCTTCAGGAATTATTGTTGCTGCTCTCTTGTTTCTTCCCGCGGTTTCTTCTCAATGACTATGATGAGTTTTCATCCTTGCAGAGGGGGAAAAGAAAGGGATATGGTTGCACCAAAAATTGGCCTTTTCCTTTTTCCTCATTTCCAAATGGCTTTAATCCTTCTAAACCAAATCAACCCACTCTACTATTCTCCACATCACTAAGCATAAAAGTACATGTGACAACTCTGAAGCAAGAGACTAGAATTGCCCTACCAGACAAAGCCCTTCTGCTTTAACATGGCTAGAATCGGTCATTTTCTTTCCTCTGTCCTTTAGTTCTCAATTTCTCTCTGCTTCTCAGTCTTGATCTGTGCTATCATCGTTTGTTCAGTCTCCAAGGCTCGACCCTTTGGCACTTTCCTTGGTTTCTCCTTACCCATCTATCTCCACCCATCCAAATAATCACAGTCTGGCCGATGACTCGGTCTTTAGGCTCTTTTTTGCATTTGGGTCTTCTGTACTCAGGTTTTATTCCTACCTCTATCACTTGTGTATAGAGCCGCATTGTCCACTGTGGTAGACACTAACCATCTGTAACTATTGGTCTCTTGGAATGAGGCTAGTGCAACTAATAACTGAATTTTTAGTTTCTTTTATTTAGTTTAAAGAGCCACTTGTAGCTAGGGGCTAATGTATTGGATAGCACATCTTTAGAGAATAAAATTTTGTTGTTTTAAAAATAAGATTATTAAAATAAATAAGATTTTTAGATGGAAACAAAGAAGCCCCTTTTTAAAGTGGGACGATGAAAACTTAAATATTGTAGGGTTCCTGTTCTGGAGTATGTTTAGGAAGAAAACAAATATGGCACAGTCTTGAATGACTTATACTTGACTGTCCAATATAGTATCCTCTGACCACGAAAATGGTTATTTTAATTTAAATTAATTGAACTTAAAAGAAAATTTAAAATGCTGTTGCTCAATCACACTAACAGTATTTGAAGATCATTATGCACATGTGGGTAGTGGCTACCATATTGGACAGTGCAGAATGTCTCCATCATTCTGAAACATTTATTTGGACAGCACTGGTCTGGAGTTTATTAGACCTTCGTTAGGTCAGATATTGACTGTTACCATATGTCATAGATTGATTTGTGTCCCCCAAAATATCTATCAACTTGGCTGGGTCATGATTCCCAGTATTGTATGATTGTGTAATCTGATGTGATTTCCTTATGTGTTGTAAACTCTATCACTATGATGAGGTTATACTGATGATGTCTATAAGATTGGATAGTGTCTTAAGTCAATCTCTTTTGAGATATAAAAGAGATAAGCGAGCAGAGACACAGGGGAACCTCATATCACCAAGAAAGCAGTGCTGGGAACAGAGCGCTTCCTTTGGACCTGACGTTCTTGCGCAGAGAAGCTCCCAGACTAAGGAAAGACTGACACATCACAAGGACCTTTCTCCAGAGCCGACAGAGAGAGAAAGCTTTCTCCTGGAGCTGATGCTCTGAATTTGGACTTGTAGCCTACTAGACTGTGAGAGAATAAACTTCTATTTGTTAAAGCTATCCACTTGTGGTATTTTTGTTACAGTAGCACTAGATGACTAAGACAACATAACTGTCTTGTTTATTGTCCTCCTTGCAGCATCTCCCCTTTAAATATACATGTGAATCAGCTTGACTATAACTGGTAAAGTCATATTATTTTTACCTAATACTTCTTGGTGTACACGTTAGCCATAAAATTTGAAAAGATATTCTATTGACTAGGAATTAACATCGTATCTTCTAAGACCCAATGTTTATGTCTCTTCTCAAGTGACTATTGTAAATCTCTCTAAATTTACCACCCTGTACTCCCCTAAATGAATGTGCTAATGAGGAAAAAGCTGATGCATTCATGGTTCCCTTGAGGCACCAGATTCATTCTAATCTTTAATCCTTTTTTTACATCATGAGAGATTTCCTTCTTACCCTTTCTCACATTGGTTTACCTAAATTCTGGACCCCATTTAAAATGCTACCTTTCCATGAATTCTCTGTGACTCTCCTGCCTTCAGTGATCCCCATCTTTTCTTCTACTCTGAACTCCCTTAGCATGTCTGAGATGGAAAAAAAGGATTCCTATATTTTGTCAAGTGAAAATGATTGGTAGTGTCTTCACGGAGTGAAATGTTGAGAGAAACTTTGAGATGGTATGTGGGAAAGAGTGATGAGATCAATCAGCCATCAAAACCATTAGTAAAGATGGAGGAATATGTTACTCAACCCTACTATAAGAAGATACTGAATTGCCAGGTTCACTCTTCCATCTAACATTTATTAAGTTCATAGGGTTGCTATGAGTCAGAATCGACTAAATGGCACTGGGTTATGGTGTACTAGGAATCCCTAGGTGTGCAAAAACCTTTTCATTACTAGTCAAAAGGTTGCCAGTTTGAACATACATACCCCGAGGTAACTCAGAAGAAAAGCTTGGTGATCTGCTTCTTTACCTTGAACTCAGGTCTACCTTCCTTCTCTTTAATTTTATGAATATAGCTTTTAAAATGGTGGGAGGATCTAGGCTGGAAATTTTCTTTAGCTGATCTATAATGAGAAATTCTGGAGCTGGAGCTTGAAATATCTAGAAATATTATATCACTGAAAAACTCAGATAAACATTGGAATAAATATCTGGGTGGATTTTTCAAGATTTTAAAGTAAAGGAATCTACAGTCAAACTCAATATCAACCTCAGTTTGTTGATAAACTAATTTATAAAAACTGCATTTAAGTGGTATGTTGACAATAACAATTGCTCCTGTTTACTATTAATTATGAGATATTGAATGGACACGTCAATATTTCCTATTGCCCATCCCAAGTGTACGAAAATCTTAGCTGTAATTAAAACATCCATTATGGGATCATGTTAGTCATTCCTTTTATTTATTAATTCACCAGAAATACCCAGCCCTGAACTTTTCCACACAACTAGTATTCAATAGCTATTGAAAGAGTTAGCTGCAGATCTGCTGCCTTATTTTCTTTACCACAAAAATGACAAATGGTAGGTCTAAATACCATGATTCCCATTGCTTACAAAAGGTTGCTTAGCTATTTTATTCAGAATGCATCTCTATTCATTACTCAGAGCAGCAGTGTAGAGAGGAAAGAGAAAAAACAGGCCTCAAGGAGCCCATCTGAAATGAGGTTGATATTATAAGGGATAGAGGTTCCCAAATAAAATGCTATAGTTGACTTTAGAATACTCTCCAAAACCCATTGATATTCTTGCACATTTGATCCAAAAGCGTTATTTCCAGAGATTTAACCCAGAAAGATTTGCTGAAGACTAAAAGGCCTGTTCTGGCCTGGGTCCAGCGCTATTGAACATCTCTAATGCTTCTTTGACTGTATGTCACATTATACAGAGTACTGACATATGTAAAGCTGGGTATCTTTAGTTTCCTAATGGTTATTCATCTGTGGAGCACTTCAATATGTATAAAGGTGGGACAGTAATATCGTGGAAATAATTTTTTTTATGAAAGTGGTTGCAAGTTGATCGTTTTAGGGACATGTTGCCACATGCTTCCACTTGCAGCAATAAGGCTTTCAAAATTAGTCATCCTCGCTCACTCTTTTTTGTTTAGTAACTGTGGTGAAAATAATTGAAGACTTGTGTTGGTGTAAAAATAATCATAATTTTTCCTGAATAATTACTATCGCTTTCTTGTAGTGTTATAAATTTGCGTGATAACTGACATATTAAATGTAGCTTATAGCTATGAAATAATGCCATGAGCAAAAACATTTGAAAAGCTTAAAAAGGTAAGAAAGATGTCTATGTTGATGTATGAAACAGTCATCTAGTATCCCACTGGGCACAGAAAAAAATGGAAAGTGTGATAATGATAACTTATAGACAATATTTAGAGTTGAAAAAGCTCATTTTCAAAGAGTATTTGAACTTGAAGACATTTTCTCTGAGGATTATGCCAAAAATTGTAGCTTATAAATAGTAATCGTAAGAACTTGTAATTTCATGTCAGGAGAAATTGGTCAAGGCAACAGAATTTAAAGAAATCATAACTAGTGATGAGACATGATACTTTCTCTGTGACCCATAAACAAGTAGCAAAGCACAGTGGGAACTTCCAAACATACTGAGACCAACAAGGCACAAATAAAAGTTACAAGGGAAGATAATGATGATTTGTTACTTTGACATCAATGGCATGGTTCCTGCAGATTCAGCCTACAATGTCAAGGGGTCAATCATACAAAGCAAAGAGAAATTATGATAGTTTCAAGGTTTTGGTGTGATGCAAAAGAAGTAGACTAGAGACCCCCTTCATCTCAATGATGTTGCTTTGGATCCCAATATACCTCTGATTAAATAGTCTTTGATCAAAAATGTCATTAACCAAATTGACCTTACCCACCAAATTTATCTCAAAATGAAATTAGCCTACACCCATTCATTCATGCATATATGCATGCATTTATTAAATAAATATTCACTGAGTTCCTATTATGTGTCATGAAAATTCTCATCCTCAGGAAGACTACATCGTAGTGGGAGAGACAGGTTATGGGAAAAAGAACAAACGAATAACATTATTTTAGGCAATAATGAGAGTCATAGCGAACAACAAAATATATGGTAACAAAGAAATAATGAAAAAGAAAAAAGAAGAAGAATTGATACATTTGAATTATGGTGTTGGAGAACACTGCCTATACCATGGGCTGCCAGAAGAATGAACAGATCAGTTTTGGAAGAAATACAACCAGAATGCATCTTAGAAGTGAGGGTGGCAAGACTTCATCTTGTTTACTTTGGGCATGTCATCTGGAAAGACCAATCACTAGAAAAGAAGATCATATTTGGTAAACTAGAGGGTCAGAGAAAACAAGGGAAACCTTACATGAGAAGGATTAACACAATCGCCTCAACAATAGGCTCAGACATATTAAGGACCATGGAGATGGCGCATGACTGAGCAATGTTACATTCTATTCTATATAAGGCCACCATGAGTTAGCAACTAACAACAACAGCATGGAGCAAGTGATTATTTTGGACAGGCTGACCAGTCGAGGGCCTAGATTCTAGGTCTCCTAGGAGGTGACATCTTAGCAGAAACCTGGATGAGGTGGAAGAGTAAAGCATGAGATGATCTGGTAAGAGGTGCATTCCAGGCAGAGAAAAGACAAGAGTAAAGGCTCAAGTTCTATGTGTTCCTGATCAAGCAAGGGGGTTCTTGTCAGCAAGGGCGAGAAAAGACCACAAGGACAGAAAAGGAGGTAGAGTCAGATCATGTAGAGCCTTGTAGGAGGGGTAAATGGATTTACATTTTACACTAAGTGTGATAAAAACCATTTTCGAGTTCATATTCTGATTTACATGTTAAAAAGTTCACTGTGGCTGATCTTATGAGGATACACTGTAAGGGAATGAGAAGTGGGCAGGAAGACCAGTTAAGAGTCTTTCAAAATAGTCCAAGGGAAAGACGATGATGTCTTGAACAAGGATAGAAGTTGTTAAGGTAGAAGAATCGCTTGCATTTAAGACATGTTTAAAAGTTAAAACAAGCATTGCTTAGCAATGGATTAGTTACAGGGTTTGCAGGAGAAGAGTTAAGAATGATTTAACTATATGTATGAAAACCTATATCAAAATAAGTTTCCTAGATTGCAGGTTTTAAAACTGTGTTGGCTCTGAGGGCAATGATAAAGAAGGGTTTTAGATAGGTTTTGAGTAGTTGCTGCGGCTGACTTCCTTGAAGGGGACGGCCCTCACTAGAATGTACAGGTTCAGTCATGCTTGCTAAAAATAACCACACACTTAATTATAAGGTCCGCAATATTAAGTTATTGTCAAGGGTAAATATTATCAAATGAATTCACTCAACCATATGTGACAATTGGCAGCCTCCCAAACCAGATAGTGAATGGGTAAATGTGGCAGTTTAGCTATCAATCCTTGCATACAGGTCTTCAAAAATAAATAATTTGGTTCATAGTCCATAGAACACACAGGGAGCAGATAATTTTCATGTTTAGAGCAGAGGTGGACTGTAGATCCTCTGGAATTATTTGGAATGGAACCATGAATCCTTACATATACCAAGCATTCTCTGTAAGCTGAACAAATAACTTATTGCACAAATTTATGCTATTTGAAAACAGCTAGAAATTCACTGTGATTAACTAAATAAAAAGTTTATTTAAATGGGTTACTGAATAATTAATAGTTTTTTTTGGCTGTGTATTACTCTAACAACAGACACCGCAAATGCTAACTTACATCAGGACTTTTCGTGACATTGGTTAGGCAGGGGAGCTGACTCTATTTTTTTTCTTCCTGGAGCAGGGAAGTTGGCACTGGTGGAGAGGAGCCTGGGATGTCTAAGTTCTCAGCAGAGTGGAAACAGTGAGGACGTTCACTCGAAGTGGCAGCTGGTAGCCCTTCAGTCCAGGGTGGCCCGTGGAAGTGGGCTTTCCAAGTGGCGTAGTCAGAGTCTATGTAGGGATCTGATGCCTGCTCTGTGCCAAGTGCTGTGTTGGTCTCTGGAAGTTCTCTGGGGAAGAAGACAGAGCTGAGACTTTCAGGGACCTTAGCATCCAGGGAGGAAGACAGACTCAAAACTAGTAGCTACAAACAAACGAATGTTCCCTGGGTCACTTAGATTCCAGTAAGTTAAAGGAATCAGTAGGCAGGCTCAAAACTTCAACGTCGTTGTTGTGACACGCTGTTCCAAATGATTTCTTTTCTCCTTCTGGGAGATAAACACAAGAGGACATATACTGTTCCTGACAATTCAGTGGAGTACTTGGAAGATGACTAAGGCTTGTGATGGGGAAGGAAGCTGCAGTCCTATCTTATATGGGGCTCAGACACCCCACAGAGGCCTGGAGGCCCACTGGCTTATAATTTCTTTTTGTTTATATTACACCATTTAACACAGGAATAGCTGTCTCATTAAAAAAAAAAAAAAAATCCCTGTCAAGAAAAATAATCCCATATTTAGCAAAGGTCTCTACAGTTTTAATAACTAGGGAGCAGAGGGAGAAGAAAACACCCACATTCAGAAAGAAAAGTCCAGCAACACTGCCCAGATGTTACATGAATTGATAGAATAGCAATTTATTATTTTATTCCCTCCCTGGATGCTGCAAACAGTTAACGCACTTGGTGCTCACCAAAAGGTTGGAGCTTCCAGTCCACCTAGAGGGGCCTGAAAAGAAAGGCCTGTGGATCTACTTCAAAAAATTAACCCTTGAAAACTCAGCGAAGCACAGTGCTACTCTGACACACATGGATCTCCATGACTCCGAATCAACTTGAGAGCAACTGGCTATTTTTCACTTATCTTAATAATCATCACTCATTAGCATAGTTAATTGTTGAATTTCCAACCTTACCCACCAGTTTTTAAGCTTCATAAGGGCACATTCTCGGTCTAGTTCATGGCTGTATTCCCAAAGCTAAGCACAGTACTGAGAACTGGGTCATGGGTGTGCAATAAATGTTTCACTCATTCAACAGACATTTTTAAGTATCTATTGTGTGCCAGATATTAACCTAGGTGCTGGGAATAGTAAAATTCCCTGCCCTTATGGAGCTTATATTCCAGTGAATATTTGATGAATGATGAGTGAAAAGTTTTTGCTTGGTTCACGCTGTCATATCTACACCTCAGATGTGATGTTAGCATGTTTATGTAAGTCCCTCAGCTGTTAGCTAAAATTATATGTAAAGAGCTAAATCAGAAGGCTCCTTTCTCTGTCCCCATCAGGTGGTAGAGAGAGGTACACTCCCACTCAATGCCTACTTTCTCCTTATCCCATAGTAGCCAAACCCTAGACAATGTGCCCCTTGGGAAATTCTGCATGCCTCAGACTCACTTATGGTTGCGGATGGCCAGGTAACTAAGTCCTGGCCAATGAAATTGAACCAGAAGTTGTTCGTTGGGACTTCTGGAAAACCTTTTCAAAGGGATATGGCCTTTTTCAAGTCCACCTTGCTGAGAGTGTAAGCTATTCCACTATCTTCTGCTTAATGCTTGCCATGTTAGAGCAGACAGAAAAAAAAATTTCCGAGTGCACAAATATGATAGCAAAGGAAAAATATTTGATACATTTAAGCTAAAAGGCAGATTTTAAAAATCTGTGAAAATTAACAAACATAAGCTAAAGATAAAGGAATAAGCAGAAAGTATACAAATAAAAAACAGGCTAAAAGGAGATATGTATATTATTACATAGAGACAAAAAGCACAGGTTTGGAAAGTCATCAGACCTATCCTGGAATGTTGTTGTTAGTTGCTGTCTAGTCGGCTCTGACTCATGGTGACCTCGTGTGCAGCAGAATGAAATGTTGTCCGCTCCTGCACCATGTCCAGGATCATCAGTATGTTTGAGTCCATTGTTGTGGCTATTATACATCAACAGCAATTACTAATTGTCTAATCTCTGGCACATTACATAAGCACAACGTGCCTTCACTTCTTTATCTTAAAATGGTGATAATATTTATTTCCCTCTCATATTTCAAAGATTAAATTAGACATATATGTGAAATTTTTAACGTAGAATGACATGGATCAAGTATCAATAAATGAATATTTTTATAAAAAAAAATATTAAAAACCAATATATAAAGAACTGGTAATACGGAACGAAACAGATGTTTGGAAAGACTCCAAGTTTAAAATGATAAAGCAGAAGTTGTAAATGATACAAAAATGAATACTAATAATGTAAAAAGACTCAAAGATTGAACAATTTAAAAAAAAAGACTAAAAGAAAATTTTGAATAAGATAGTAGTATATGTTTAAGAATTTAACTCTTTTTCACCAAGACAAAAAGGAACATTTGAGCAGCATTGTCAAAAAAAATGCAAAGATCTCCAATTCAGTCCCCTTCCCAATACTCCAGGGTCTCTGGCCAGATGTCTGCCAGGAGACCTCAGGGCAGAAAGCAGCACCCTTGGCCTCTTGCTTTTTGCCTTATACTCTTTTAGCAGTGCTAAAGGGCAAGACCTAATCAAACACCTGCGAGGTGATATTTATTCCCTGCCTCAGCAATTCCATGCCCTCGCAGCTGCTCACGACCAGCAATCACTTTATAAAGCAACCACTCATGTATTGTATTTGCTGCTCAGTCTCATTATTTTTTCCGATTTGATCTTCCTTGCTTTTCTTTCTATGTCAATTTTCAAGTCATCTTGCCAGTTTCTGGGTATTTGAAATACTGTAAGCTGAGTTCCACCATTTCTAAAACCTTGGAGACACATTGAAGAGAAACTTCACATCCAATTTCAACAACGTTAACATTTAAAATGCTTTTACTTCAGAGACCACTA
>NW_004444362.1:185815-186725 GCF_000243295.1 Trichechus manatus latirostris | reverse complement strand
GACAACCAAATTCACAAACACGGTATCAGTTAGCGATAAGTGTCATAAAAAACAAACAAACAAATAAAAAAACTGCCTAATGTGATAGAGAGTGATTGAATTACTTTAGTTGGAGTGGTCAGGGAAGGCTTCTGAGGAGGTAACATCTGAGCTGAGATCTACGAAGCAAAAGGAGCAAGTCGTAAGAATGGGGTAGGTAGCAACTTTCTGGGCAGAGTCAATGGTAAATGCCAAGAACTGGAGGTTGGAATAAAATCAGTGTTTTCAGGAAACAGAAGGAAGGCCATGAGAGCGTGCATTTAGTGACCAGCAGAGTGATATTGTGGTCAGAGAGATGAGAGGTAGAGTTAGACTCTGGTACTTTGAGCCAAACAACGTTGGGTTCAAATCCCATCTCTACCACTTGCCAGTTCTGAGACTGAGTAAAATATTTAAATTATTTGACCCTTAGTGGTTTCCTCAACTGTAAACTTATTTATTACTAAACTATTATTGTAACTTTCTTTAAAGTAGAGTCACATTAAAATGGGCAGTAAATGGCAGCAGCTATTATTATTATTATTATTATCATATTACCTTTGCTAAGGTGATCCAGTGCATTTATACCTAAAGGCATAGATACGTAAATCCAAGTACAATTCTATAAGAAGTAACTATTTCAATATGTAGCTATGTAGTGTATTTCAAATCCAGTTAGGATGAAAAGTTTTCTAAAAAGTCCTTTTTCCAGTCTTTTCACAGTTCCAAGAGCTTTGTGCCTTAAAGCATTATTTTTTACCACAGGAACATAATGAGGTTAGATGTTGATTGGTGAAGGGCAAAGTGATTTATAAAGTCACTTTCATTTTTCAATGGTTTTTCTTTCCAATGATAAGTGAGGAAATGTCATGGGGAATGTCATCTGGGAATA
>NW_004444362.1:179788-181819 GCF_000243295.1 Trichechus manatus latirostris | reverse complement strand
GTTAACTGATTGTGAATGTTAATTACATCAACAAAATACCTTCACAGAAACATCTAGACTAGTGTTTGCCCGAACAATTGAGCATCATAACCTTGCCAGGTTGACATATAAAGTTAACCATCACAGCTGGACAGGTGCTTCAACTGGCTTCAATCACTGTGTCAACAATGATTCAGCAGTTTGGACCACTGGAGACACATGATCAATCCCACGACCAGCAGGCAGAGTACTGTGATTGGAAGCCCTAACCCGACAATGTAAACAAGGGAGAAGAAACACTTCTCCAAAGTAAATATTGGGCTGTGCTGGTATGAAGAAGGTGAATGGGAAAACCTGTCTGGTGGGATCAAAACAACTGCTAAGAGTGTATATTTCAACCAAATCACACATAACTGTATCAAATCAAATCACTTCTGTTAAAAGATAGTAGAAATTGTCACAAGGAAGATATATTTAATCCTGAAAATTTTATTTAAGAGTCCAGCCATTCTGACTTTGTACTATTTTTCATCCATATAGCAGCGAGTTTAATCTATAGGATTATCATTCAAAATGTTTTTATATTTAGATTTGATGGTTCTTCACAAAGACATAAAACAAATATATTAACTGAAATATAGTATTATAATATAATTTTGACATGCAATTTAGTCGGGAGTGTATACTTTAACTCTTGCTTTCCCGAAGTTTATTTTAGCTCTTGGTGTTTTTGTCAGTGTTTATGAGTGCTTTTCAAATTTCTGAGCAAATGGTCCATTTGCACATTATGTTGATGGCATAAATGTCTAATAATTGCATTCATAATTATCTTTACTTTAGCATGCCATTCTGTGCCTCATGAATTCAAAAACATTTAACCATGAAAAGTGACCTTTAGTGGCATGAGATAGAATCTAATTTCTTCCCATCCAAAGGGCAATTTAGCAATATTGACCGTTTAAAGGGCCAAGTCAAACAAGATAATGAGGGATATCTTTTCTCTTTCTGTCTTAGCAATCTAGATTTGGACAATGTGGACAACAGAACAATGCCGCCATAATTATTATTTGGCTTTAGGAGCTATACAAATGAATAATCTTTTTCAATGCTGCTTCCAAAAAAAGTTCTAACATCATTATATAACTACATTCCCCCACCCCCACCCCTACCCGCCTTGGCTATTTTGGTCTTGTTAAAATGTTGTTTTTGATCAAATAGCCCATACACGATTAGCTGTAATATTATAAAATAAATGAATCACAGCTGCACTGACAAGTACATAAGCAGGAACAGGGAATGATAAATGCAGAAACAATTCCCTCTCCAGTTGGAAGTCTCCTGACAGCAATAATTATAGAATGCAAGAGAGCCAGTTTGCCCATCATACATTAATTTGACTGCACTCAAAAATGCTGACGGAAATTTAAGGAATAACTGAAAAATATATCTTCAGTTGTATCAATCCTATATATCCGTGTCTGGAAAACTGAAACACAAGGAAATACCTAGTTGACCTGACTTGTTACTATATTAATGGACTATGTATGGGAAGAACGACCAATTTTAACAGAGGTTGTGGCATTTGAACATAGTTATGGATGGTAGAGCTCTTAAAAAATTTTTAAGAAACACAAGAGATATGGGCAGCAGAGGTAATGTAGAATTTTGGTTAACTAATATTAACTTCCAAGTAGACAAGTTGCCTTTCCTTTTTTCCAAAGGTGTGTAAGTCTGTATCTACTTTTGTCATTGATCTTATATTATGTCCCTCCTTTTTTTTTTTTTAGGTCATATTACCTTTTAAAGACATTCAGAGAGAAATACTGAGTTATCCTACAGAAATACACTCCATTCACCTCTAGGTGTACCATAGAAAAGTACGGCATGCTACATCATGATGGAACTTAATTACAAAACTGAAAGACAGCAGCATGAAATTCAATGTGAGACAGCTAAGATAACTCTTCAGTAAAATTAAAAGTAACCGTGGATTTTAAGTCTACACTAAAGACAATAACAAGATAAATTAGTACTTTCGAAAGCTGAATGAAT
>NW_004444362.1:168988-178898 GCF_000243295.1 Trichechus manatus latirostris | reverse complement strand
ATAAAATCATAAAAAACAGAATACTTAAAAATCCACACATTTATACCTTTCTTTCGTAGTAAACAGTTTATACAATCCTTCTCTAACCTGCTTTTCTAATTTAATAGATTCTGGAGGTCTTTCTATGTCAGCGTCCGTAGTTGCCTCATTTTCAAAAACACCTGTAAAAGCGTTTGCCGTGGCTTATTTAAACATCCCCATGCACTGCTTCTACAAGAGGGAAAAATGTTTCATTTTTTAAAATGAGGATCTGATTAAAATCTGTGTTCCTAGACTACATTATAAAAATGCATTTCATACCTTCATTATATACCATTGGACTGTTTGCACTTGTTATTGATCAATTTTGGAGAATAGTTTGGAATTTGGATATATAGCATAATTAATAATTTTTAAAAAGATTAGCTTCATTGCTACAGGACAGATGCCATTTTGTTTGCAATTTACATTGCACTTCTCAATGCCATCCAGGAACTAGAAGGCCACATGGCCCTTACTTCAACATGACGTAAATTACTTCAGGAAAGGGCGCCTCGTGTAAACACACGTACACACAGAGAGACAGAGAGAGAGAAGGACTAAGGTTTTAGCAGATTCTAGCAGAGAAAGTTTAGTCTCTTAAGAAAAGACATTGATCAGGATGTGAATGCACCAAGGGAAAAAACACAACTCAGAGTTAACATCACAGGGTCAAATACCGCTCCATAACTGGTTATTTTCCTTCAGTTGCTCTCTTCTGCTTAAATCACAATTCCTAGCAGAGGGAAAAACATTCATCTCTTACAGGATCTCATCTAGAAATTGTTGTTAGGATTTAGAATAGGAAACCAATTTACAGTCCTAGCCTCTTTGTTTTTTGCCTGTCTTGGAATGTGCACAACATTTTGAAAATCCAGAGAAGTGAGTTTTGCCATTCTCAAAGTATTACTATTTTCAAAAATAACTATATTAATAATGGCATATATTTATTGAGTGCACACTGTGTGCCAGAAGCTGTGCTAATTACTTTACCAGCATGAATATTTTTTAATCCTTACCATAAACAGATGAGGAAGGTACTAGTATATGCCCATTTCATGGATGAAGAAACTGAAGGTAACTTAGGTTATAACTTCCTCTAGGTGAGAGACAGCAAGAATTACAGCCAGGGCCTGGGTGGATTTGATTTGAAAGCATTATCGCCTGTTTTTTTTTTTTTAAAAAATTGTTTGTTAGTTTATGAAGTGTTTAAAAAAGAAAACTTTAAAAATCGTACATGGCTACCAAAAATTAAACATTATAGAATTACATTAAGTGAATTTTCTCTTATCTGCCACTCACACACCAGTCTTAAGAGGTAATCAGTATGAAGAGTGTGGTGAATATCTAGCCATACTGTTTCAATTCATATATAAAATATTTGGTACATATATTTTACATTATGTTTTCCCCAAAACTAAAAAAACCTGTTACTGTCAAGTCAGTTCCAACTCATAGGGACCCTACAGGACAAAGTAGAACTGCCCCATAGGGTTCCAAGGAGTAGCTGGTGAATTCAAACTGCCAACCTTTTGGTTAACAGCCGAGCTCTTAACCACTGTGCAATGAGCACTCCACTTAGCAAATACCATAACCATATTATAAGGTCAACAAATTATAAAAATAGAAAAACAAATATTTATAATATATGTTGTTGTTAGGTGCCATGGAGTAGGTTCTGACTCATAAAGACCCCATGTACAACAGACCAAAACACTGCCCGGTCCTATGTCATCCTCACAATCTTTTCTATGTTTGAGACAATTGTTGCAGCCACTGTGTCAATCCATCTCGTTGAGTATCTTTCTCTATTTCACTGACCCTCTGTTTTACCAAGCATGATGTTCTTTTACAGGGTCGGGTCTCGCCTGATAACATGTCCAAAGTAAGCAAGACAAAGTCTCACTAGCTTTGCTACTAAGGAGCATTCTGACTATATTCTTCCAAGAAAGACTTGTTCCTTCTTCTGGGAGTCCATGGTCTATTCAATATTCTTCAACAACACCATAATTCAAGTGTTTCAATTCTTCTTCAGTCTTCCTTTTTCAGTGTTCAGTTTTTACATGCGTATGAGATGATTGAAAATACCATGGATTGGGTCAGGCGCACCTTAGTCCTCAAAGTGACATCTTTGCTTTTAAACACTTTAAAGTGGTCTTTTGCAACAGATTTGCCCAATGCATCTTTTGATTTCTTGACTACTGATCCATTGGCATCAATTGTGGATTGCAGGAAAATGAAGTCATTGAGTGCTTCAAACTTTTCTCTGCTTATCATGATGTTGTTTATTGGTCCAGTTGTGAGGATCTTTGTTTTCTTTATGTTGAGATGTAATCCACACTAAAGTCTATAGTCTTTGATCTTCATCAGGAAGTGTTTCAAGTCCTCTTCACTTTCAGCAAGCAAGGTTGTGTCAACTGTATATTGTAGGTTTTTAATGAGTCTTCCTCCAATCTCCATGCCATATTTTTTTTCCTGCAGTGCAGCTCCTCCTATTATATGCTCAGCATACAGATTGAGTAAGTATGGTGAAAGGATAAAACTCTGACGCACACTTTTCCTGACTTTAAACCACGCAGTATCCCCTTGTTCTGTTTAAACGACTGTCTCTTGGTCTGTGTACAGGTTCCACATGGGTACAATGAAGTGTTCTGGAATTCCCATTCTTGGCAACGTTATCCATAATTTGTTATGATCCAGACAGTTGAATGGCTTTGCTTAGTCAATGAAACACAAGTAAACATCTTTTTGGTATTCTGTGCTTTCAGCCAAGATCCGTCTGACATCAGCAATGATATCCCTCATTCCACATCCTCTTCCGAATTCAGCTTGAATTTGACAGTTCCCTGTAGATGTACTGCTGCAACAATTTTTGAATTATCTTCAGTGAAATTTTACATGTGTGTGATTTTGTTTGATAATTTATGTGTTCCATTGGGTCACCTTTCTTTGGAATGGTCACAAACATAGATCTCTTCCAGTCAGCTGGCTGAGTAGCTGTCTTCCTAATTTCCTGGCATAGACGAGTGACGGCTTCCAGCCTTGCATCATTTGTTGAAACATTTCAATTGGCATTCTGTCAATTCCTTGTTCTCATTGATGACATTGAGCTTCTCCATTGTCTCTTTCCACAGACGTAGTCACTTTGATTCCTGTGTATTTCATCCGGCGACATCCACGTGTATAGTTGCTGTTTACATTGTTGAAAAAAGACATTTGCAATGAAGAAGTCCTTGGTCTTGCAAAATTCTATCATGTGCTCTCCAGCCTTGTCTACAACTAAGGCCATATTTTCCAACTACTGTCCTTCTTCTTTGTTTCCAACTTTCCCATTTCAATCACCAGTAATTATCAATGAATCTTGACTGCATATTTGATCAATTTCAGACTGCAGGTGTTGGTAAAAGTCTTCAATTTCTTCATCTTTGGCATTAGTGGTTGGTGCATAAATTTGAATAATAGTCGTAGTAACTGGTATTTCTTGTAAACATATGTATATTAGCCTATCACTGACAATGTTGTACTTTAGGACTGATCTTGAAATGTTCGGCAATGACTGCAATGCCGTTCCTCTTCAATTTATCATTCCTAGCATAGTAGACCATATGATTACCTGATTCAAAATGGCCAATATCAGTACATTTCAGCTCACTTATGCCTGGGATATCGATCTTCACATGTTCCATTCATTTTTGACAATTTCCAATTTTCCTTGATTCATACTTCAGACATTCCAATTTCTGAGTATTATGGACGTTTGCAGCTGTTTCTTCTCATTTTAAGTCATGCCGCATCAGCAAATGAAGATCCCAAAAGCTTGACTCCACCCACATCATTAAAATCAGCTCTACTTTGAGTAGGCAGCTTCTCCTCAGTCACATTTTGAGTGACTTCCAACCTGTGGGGCTCATCTTCTGGCAGTATATCAGACAAAGTTCTTCTACTATCCATAAGGTTTTCACTGGCCAATTTTTTCAGAAGTAGATTGTCAAGTCCTTCCCAGTCTGTCTTAGTCTAGAAGCTACACTGAAATCTGTCCACCATGTGTGACCCTGACGGTATTTGAAGTACCAGTGGCGTAGCTTCCAGCATCACAGTAACACACAAGCCACCACAGTATGAAAAACTGACAGAGGAGTCATGGTTGTAATATACAATAAACCTTAAATTACATATTTTATTTAACAATACATTGTAGTCTTCTTTCTATGTTAGTAAATATAAATTTACAACATTGTGTAATGTTTTCACACTATTTCATTGAGTAGATGTACTGTAATGTTTACTACTAGTCCACCATTAATGGTCATTTAGATGTTCTTTCTATTTTCCCATTTTAAATCACATACCTGTCAAGAATTGTGAAGCATCTGAGATTTTACTCTACTTATAAGCTAACATGTTAGCACATCACAGTTTCATGAATGGTGTCAGAAGATACAAATCTCTTGGGTCAGAAACAAAGGATTGTATTATTCATGTCATAGCATGGTGTATGAACTTCATTCTCATGTCAGTTCCTCTCCCCCACCAAGTCCCATGGCTGAGAGGAGTGGCCCAGGTAAATTCTGTATGTGCAGTGGGTTTCTGTTACAGCTGAGGCACCTCAAGTTTAGGAAGCGCCAGTCTTTTGTAATATTATTTGTAGCTAATCTGCCAGCCTTTGCGTGGAGGAATATATTATCTTTATTATACTGGACAACAAACAAACTTCCCCTTGCTCCAGAGGAAAATTCTACCTCTATCATCCAAGGCTGTTCACTACACAAACATCTTTTAACAGCTAGTCTGGGAAAAAAAAAAAAAAAAACTGTCAATACCTCACCTCTAAACATGTGCAGAAACACAAGAGACCAACATAGAATTGACTCCCAACAGTTACAAAGAGTATTATCCAGGCTCTTAATCACTACACTCCTGGGCGTAAGAATGTTTGCACTACCATAATATTGCTGTGCATATACTGAATATATTTTTCCTTCAATTTTATGCTTTAAGCGTCTTGTATATTGGAAGGAGTATGGGACTTGGTGTAAGATAAATGTGAGTTCAGATAAATGTGAGCTCTAATCTCAAATCTATTATTATGTTTAGAGAGATATCTGAATTAAAACTTATAGATTATTATTAATGATTATTTTCAGCTGTAAAATTTGAGGTGTGTTTTAATTTTTTATGTTTACTCTTCTGTGTCATGTACATGGTTAAAGAGTGAGCATGTATTATTCTAGCAAAGCATTAAGTCATTATCCACAAACATGTCATAAGCAATACCCCCTTCCTTTACATCCTAGTTAACTGGAGTAATAAAGTGTTTAGTGTTTCTATTCTATCTCTTAGTTTGTTGCGTAGTGCCTCCAATACTAAAAGATTGCAGTCGGCCATCTGAGACACAGCAGTTGGTCTCTATTTGCCTGGAGCAACAGAGGAAGAAGGAGAGTGAGGAACAGGAGGACGAAATGGATGTGTAGCTAACTGCTTCCATGAACAATTGCCTCCTTCGCCATGAAACTAGAACTGGATGGTGCCTGGCTACCATTACTAAACATTTTGATCAGAGATTCTATAGACAAATCATGAAAAAAATCAAAATCAAAAAAGGGGAAATGAAGAACAGAATTTCAAATTCTCATGAAATTCAGATTTTCTGGAGCCACGGAGACTGAATAAACCCCTGAAACTATTGCCCTGAGATAATCTTTAAAACTTAAATCAAAAATATGCCCTGAAGTCTTCTTAAAACCAAAAAATAGTTCACCTTAACTGGTGAAGAATGTCTGCCTTGAGCATTATGCTCTTTTACTATCTACTTATATCGGGATCAAACTGACAACGGCAACTCAAACACTTAGATAGGAAACCTACGGGGCAGAGAATTTATGTTATGGGAGGAACAACTCAGAAAAGGAGGGTGAGATGGTTGTACAACTTGAAGACTGGAATCAATGTCACTGAATTGTACTTGTGGAAACTGTTGAAATGGTGTATGTTTTGCTGTGCATATTCTTAACAACAACAAAACAAAATAAAACAAATTATTTTAAAAATCATGAGTACAATTTTTAGATAGTAATTCATCTACCTTTCTAAAATCTCTTTCATTTATGCAGTAAGTCTCCAAGTAGTTCTATAATCATTATTTTGGTCAGAAACTGGGATGCAACCCAGTATGGCTTCAACTAAACAAAATGATTTCTGAATAATAGCAAATTAATTCTCCTCGGAAATATTGTGGTTACAAAATTCTATTACTGTTCCTTGTAATAACTAAGTTACATGACTGGTTAAAAAAAATGCTTATAACCTTTTTAAATGAGAATTAACAGATAATAGTTCTAAATAATAGGTTTCATTTCTTTATTTCAAAAGGTACTTTTTAAATAAGGATTTTAGTACTATCTTCTCTATGCCTTTGTACTGGTTTGAGTTCTTTTTTGAAGTCATTTTAAAATAGGTTTCCACTTATATCTCAACCACCGTAGTCACAATTTCTTTGATATTTCAAAGTAGAGTGTGCTTATACCATACCATGAGTACATAAAATTGCTAAATGAATTTCATAAACATGAATTTCAAAGAACTGGAAAATTCCTGACCTCTTAGGCATCAAATGATACTAGAATGCATTGGCTAAAGAGTTGCATTAGTGCAAAAGAGAAAAGATACTATAGCAATAAAAGTACACAGTGATAAATGAGACCAAAATTGCCAGGATACTCTGCATGTATATTTTGACTTGATAGAATAAACTAAGCTTAATGACCACAGAATTCTTCACAAAGCACTGCATTCATCCTGATGAAATATTGCTCTACCACAAAAGAGGCTTGCTGTCTACAGTATCTTCTGACAAATATGTTTACTTTGGTGAAGTACACTGGTATATAAATCAAAGAGCACATATAATTTGCAGAGGAAGCATAGTGAATGTGAAACACCAAGAATTTAAACTATTTTGGAAAATATGACACTACATATAATTAATTCATCCAAAAAATAGTTGCAAAGGGCCAACAATGGGTCAGGAATTTGGTAGGCAATAGGAAACCCAACAGGAAAAGATTGAACAGAAAATAATCCCTCCCAGTATGAAGCTCACAATCCGTACTTTATTGTTACAAAGTATATAAAATGAGAAATACAAAATTTCTGTTTTTCTACAACACTGAAATAATAGTGAAATATTATTTGATGCTGTACTATCAAAATAACTTAGATGGTAGTATGCCTAGTTATTGAGAAAAACAAACTAAGAAGAGGAAGCTCTTCTTTTTACTTTTGCGACACTAAATGATTTCTTTGTAATGATTTTGAAATAACAATTCAGGTGACTAATATGAAAATGCTATATAGGAAGAAATATGGTTTTAGTCTCTCAAGATATTCAGAAGCCTAGTTAGGTTATTATGTTTTAACTCTCCTTTACCTTATGACTTGCAATGGGACACAATGCATTAGTTTTATATCCTGCTTTGAAAATAAGAAGAAAGTACAATAAGTTTTATAACTCCAGGCATTCATCTGGTGATGTTTTGAAGACAGAAAATGAAATATATTTAGTGATATTTTAGACATATCAATATGAGTAAAATGAAACTTTGCGTGGCTTTTGGAAACCTCCAGGCTTTTACGGAATGTTGAGCATGATTAACGTCCCAGAAAGATTATTTTCCAGGTAATCCTCCAGGGCCATGGAGATGCTTCATGTAAATTAGATAGTGTCAGATTGTGCATAATTGAAGAATGGTTCATTCTAAAATTAAAATGAGAAAATGACTGCCTACAAGTAATTCATGGTGCTTCCTCTTCTTTATAGCTTGAACTCCCTGAAATTCTGTTCTTGAACAAACGTATTCTCGCCTAGTCAACACTTTTTGTTCAGGGAATTCCCATGAGCAAGATTCCTGTTTCCTTCCATTTCAGAAGGAAGGAATCTCTCTGAAATACACAAAGTTTGTGGGAAGAGAAGAGCTCACTCCTTGGAGTTCACTCTACCTCTTTTTATCACTATTTTTTTAAAAAAGCTCTGGTGGTGTAGTGGTTAAGTGCTCGGCTACTAACACACACACACACACACACAACTCACCAACTCACCTCTGTATATAACCTAAGATGATGACAGAGAGGCTATAAACTAAAATATAATGGGGACTGAGAGAGTTTACAAAGTGAAAATATCTGTGGAACTAAAATATTTATCAAGACAAGTAGTCCAGATTTTGGAAATCATGCTTTGCTTGCTGACACTGAAATCAGTAGTGCAGAATTGTAGGTTGTTGTTGTTAGGTGCGGTCGAGTCGGTTCTGACTCATAACGACACTATGTACAACAGAACTAAACACTGCCCGGTCCTGCGCCATCCTCAAAATCGTTGCTATGCTTGAGCCCATTATTGCAGCCACTGTGTCAATCCATCTCATTGATGGTCTTTCTCTTTTTCTTTGACCCTCTACTCTACCAAGCATGATGTCCCTCTCCAGGGACTGATCTCTCCTGAGAACCGTCCAAAGTATGTAATACATAGTTTCGCCATCCTTGCTTCTAAGAAGCATTCTGGTTGTGCTTCTTCCAAGACAGATCTAGTCTTTCTTTTGGCAGCCCATGGTATATTCAATATTCTTCACCAACACCACAATTCAAAGGCGTCAATTCTTCTTCCATCTTCCTTATTCATTCATTGTCCAGCTTTCGCATACATATGAGGTGACTGAAAACACCATGGCTTGAGTCAGTTGCACCGCAGTCCTCAAGATGACAACCTTTCTTTTCAACACTTTAAAGAGGTCTTTTGCAGCAGATTTCCAATGCGTCTTTTGATTTCTTGACTGCTGCTTCCATGGGTGTTGATTGTGGATCCTAGTAAATTGAAGTCCTTGACAACTTCAATCTTTTCTCCATTTATCATGATGTTGCTTATCGGTCCAGTTGTGAGGACTTTTGTTTTCTGTTGACACGTAATCCATACTGAAGGCTGTAGTCTTTGATCTCCATCAGTAAGTGCTTCAAGTCCTCTTCACTGTCAGCAAGCAAGGTTGTGTCAGCTGCATAACACAGGTTGTTAATGAGTCTGCCTCCAATCCTAACGCCCTGCTCTTCATTATATAGTCCAGCTTCTTGGATTATTTGCTCAGCATACAGATTGAATAGGTATGGTGAAAGGATACAACCCTGACACACACATTTCCTGACTTTAAACCACAAAGTATCCCCTTGTTCTGTCCCAACAACTGCCTCTTGATGTATGTACAGTTTCCTCACGAGCACAATTAAGTGTTCTGGAATTCCCATTCTTTGCAATGTTATCCATAATTTGTTATGATCCTCACAGTCGAATGCCTTAGAATGGTCAATAAAACATAGGTAAACATCTTTCTGGTATTCTCTGCTTTCAGCCAAGATCCATCTGCCATCAGCAACGATATCCCTAGTTCCATGTCCTCTTCTCATTCTGGCCTGAATTTCTGGCAGTTCCCTATCGATACACTGCTGCAGTCGTTTTTGAATGATCTTCAGCAAAATTTTACTTGTGTGTGATATTAATGATATTGTTCAATAATTTCCTCATTTGGTTGGATCACTTTTCTTGGGAATAGGCATAAATATGGATCTCTTCCAGTCGGTTGGCCAGGTAGTTCTCTTCCAAATTTCTTGGCATAGATAAGTGAGCACTTCCAGTGCTGCATCCATTTGTTGAAACATCTCAGTTGGTATTCCGTCAATTCCTGGAGCCTTGTTTTTTGCCAAGTGCCTTCAGTGCAGCTTGGACTTCTTCCTTCAATACCGTCAGTTCCTGATGATATTCTACCTCTTGAAATGGCTGCACGTTGACCAATTCTTTTTGATATAATGAATCTGTGTATTCCTTCCATCTTCTTTTGATGCTTCCTGCACC
>NW_004444362.1:166420-168752 GCF_000243295.1 Trichechus manatus latirostris | reverse complement strand
CAGTTCTTTTACTTCATCTTTTCTTCCTTTTGCTTTAGCTACTCGATGTTCAAGAGCAAGTTTCAGAGTCTCTTCTGACATTCATTTTGGTCTTTTCTTTCTTTTCTGTCTTTTTAATGACCTCTTGCTTTCTTCATGTATGATGTCCTTGATGTCATTCCACAACTCTTCAGTCATTAGTGTTCAAAGTGTCAAATCTCTTCTGGAGATGGTCTCTAAATTCAGGTGGGATATACTCAAGATCATACTTTGGCTCTCATGCACTTGTTCTAATTTTCTTCAGTTTCAACTTGAACTTGCATATGAGCAATTGATGGTCTGTTCCACAGTCGGCCCCTGACCTTGTTCTGACTGATGATATTTGAGCTTTTCCATTGTCTCTTTCCACAGATATAGTCAGTTTGATTCCTGTGTATTCCATCTGGTGAGGTCCATGTGTATAGTCACCATTTACGTTGGTGTAAAAAGGTATTTGCAATGAAGAAGTCGTTGGTCTTGTAAAATTCTGTCATGCAATCTCCAACATCATTTCTATCACCAAGGCCATATTTTCCAACTACCAATTCTTCTTTATTTCCATCCTTCACATTACAATCACCAGTAATTACCAATGCATCCTGATAACATGTTTGCTTGATTTCAGACTTCAGAAGCTGGTAAAAATCTTCAATTTCTTCATCTGTGGCCTTAGAATTGTGTATATTACTTCACAAATCACAATCACATCCAATTAAATGGGGCAATAATGTTGAATAGGGGTCCTGGTGGCACAGTGATTAAGTGTTGGGCTGATAACCAAAAGGTCAGCAGTTTGAATCCACCTGACACTCCTTGGAAACCCTATGGGGCAGTTCTACTCTGTCCTGTAGTGTTGCTGTGAGTCGGAATTGACTTGAAGGCAAAGGGTAACGTTGAATAAGGTACACTAAGGATTTGTGTCTCAGCTTCAACATCTACTAACTGTGCCCGCTTGGGCAAGTTATTTGACTTCCCTAAGCCAGTTTCTCCATCTGAGAAAAGAAGATCATAATATTTCTTATCTATGATTCCCTCATACTTGCCTATAGCAAGTAAATACTCAATAAATGTTGATTATTATCGTCAAGGATTATAAATATACATTTCTTTCAACGTATAGAGTTCCCATAGTTATTTACTTTTGTGTGTATATTTACTTAAATAATGATCAAAAAGAGAGGGAAGAGGAAAGAGTAAAAAAAAAAAAAAATAGCCTTTCTTTGGAGATATCATAAGCTTCTGCTTTTGTTCTCAGTTGGCTTCTTAAGAGTCTTGGATTAAACTCTCTTCTTCACAGAAAGTTAAGCAAAGCTGATTAGGATCTTGATATCCAGTATACATTCTTCCTGTTAAAGGGCAGAACCTCCTCCTATCTGCTTTATCTTCCATTCCCTCCTTCATCCTTTTCAGACCCTTCCTCCTATGCTTAGTCTTCAATGCTGGCATGTTTTCTGGTCTAAAATTTGTTTGCTTTCCATTCTATAGACTTCCACTGGGTGAAATTTTTTATTCCTATGTCTTCAACTACCCCTACAATTGGTGTGCAGTGGTCTTTGTCTTCATTTGCTAGTGCTGCGGTAACAGAAATTTCACAAGCAGGTGGCTTTCAAGAACAGGAATTCATTGTCTCACAGTTTTGGAGGCACAACAGTCCAAATCAGGGCATCAGATCTAGGGGAAGGTTCTTCTTTGTAGGTAGCCCTGGAAGTTCCTTGTCACTCCTTGGTATTCATTGGTGTTCCTTGGCATACCTTGGTGTGCCTTGACATTCCTTGATGTTCCTTGGCAACTGTCTTCCCTCTGTGTGTATGTCTCTGTGTCTATTTGCTCTTTTTATATGACACCTCTCAGAAAAGGTTAGGTATAGGACCCACCTTACTCTGGTATGATCTCACTAACATAACAAAATAAAACTGCTATTTCCAAACAGGGTCCTATTTACAGCTACAGGAGTTAGTACTTCAGTACATACTTTGGGAGGGACACAATTTAACTCTTAACAGTCTTCAATAGCTCTGCTCAGTCTATAATCTGTAAGGAACTACCCACCAAACATTTCCTTTTGAGGGCCCATTGAAACCCCAAATCCAATAGATTTAAAAAATATTGTTCCAGTAAACTGTTTTCTTCTTGCATTCTTTCACAGCCCATCAGACTGCAAGTGCTATCAAGCCTACCACTTTAATTTTTATCAATCATGCCCTCTCTTCTTGATCTCCAACATTACACTACCTCAGTCCAATTCCTGATCATCCTCTGTAGGTACGGCCACAGTAGCTTCCTAACACATCTTGCTGCTTCCATTCTTGCCTTC
>NW_004444362.1:147584-148810 GCF_000243295.1 Trichechus manatus latirostris | reverse complement strand
TTTTTTTTTTTCTGGAGAAAACTTTTTTAAAATTTTTTTAACTTTTAAGATTTTTTTTTCATAAACCTAAGAGTCCAGGCATTTTAGCAGGGTGTGGCCAGGTATGAGTTGTATTTTACTAATCCTACCTTGAGCCCTAGAGTCCTTTACCTGCAGGCTCAGGTCTTTCTTTAGCTTAAGTAAGTTCTATTTCTATTTATATATTTTTCAGTTATCTTCTCTCCCTAATCTATAGCTTTTTTCTTGTGACACTCCAATCATTTCATAAATTTCCTATGTTTTCCTCCATGATTTGTTTCTAGAATTTTGTTCTGCACTTAAAAATATATCTCGCACTTGATCTTTGAGCCAGTTCATTCAATTCTCTATGCATACCATTTTTTACTGACTTCATTGAATTATTTATTTAAGAAATTGTTATTTTTACCCCAGGACATCTCTTTAAGTGCTTCACTAGAATCTTGGTATGAATTCTATTTGTTATTTTTTTTATAATCAAAATGTCATTTGTCTCCTTTAGTGGCTATTTTACCAGCTGTGCATTTCTATTTCTTTGCCTTACTCTTTGTCTCTCTGGTAACTGGGCTCCCCTGGGCTTCTTTAAGTGATTTGTTTTATGATGGATCACTGAGGCTCAGGTCCTATTGGTCTCTGGTGAACCAAGGAGAAAAGGAACACTCATACATAACCTAAAGCTGCCTCCAAAAAATAAATAAATAAAAAAAAAACAATTGCCTTCAAGTCAATTCCAACTCATAGCGACCCCATAGGTTGCCCTCCAGGTGTCCAAAAATCTCTCTTTAGGATTTGTCACTCTTTGGTCCTTGTCCTGAGATTCCTAGCGCTGTTTTTAGGTTGTTTTGCCTCAAGAAACCATATCTACTTTGTAATTATTAATGAACAAGATGATAATAGGTTTTTCTTTTTGCAATGTGTTAACGATTGAATAGTGTCCCCCAAAATATGTGTTGAATTCCTGGCCCTGGGATCTGTATATGATCCTGTTTGGAAATAGGATTTTCCCTTTGTTATATTAATGGGGTTATACCAGTGTAGGATGGACCCTAAACCTAATAAGTTATAAAAAGACCAGAATAGACACAGAGACACACGCAGTGTTTCAAGTCCTCCTCACTTTCAGCAAGCAGAGTTGTGTCATCCACATATCACAGGTTGTTAATGAGTCTTCCTCCAATCCTGGTGCCATGTTCTTCTTCACATAGTCC
>NW_004444362.1:144593-146107 GCF_000243295.1 Trichechus manatus latirostris | reverse complement strand
GTTAAACTTTTGCTTTAGTAAGGGAAAAAAGGGAAATTAAATGTAGTGATTGAATTTGTGGTCCAGACTCTGGTCTGTGAACAGGTAGTGGTTCAAACCAGCCCTACAACTTATGAACAGGGAGGAGCGTTGGCCTACATGAGCTTTCAGTTTTTGACCATGTTGTGTTATCAGCACTTCCTTCATTCTGGCTACAAGAAATATTGCATCCTAATTTTTTTGCTTGAATTGGGAAAAGTATAAAAGAAATCCATTCATAAAGTGAACCTAGAGAACACAGAAAAAAGAAATTAAAAAACATAAGAGCAGGAATGAGGAATTTAGACATCGTAAGACAATAGAATTGATCAATTTAATACACTTGGAAAGAAAAAAGGAATAATTTCTGTCTTGGGTAATTAAAAAGTATAAATAGAACATTTGAAATGAGAAAAGAGAAAATAATAGAAGAGTCAAAAATTATAAGAGATACTCTGTACTACTCTATGCAAATATGTTTAAAAATCTAAAAACGAATGACATTCTAAAAACAATGTAATATACTAATACTGAGTTAACATCTATTATTACTAGTACTATTTTTTAATACTTGTGTCAGACATTTCACATATTTAATCTCAATTTATTATTATAACCCCATGAGTTAGATTATTTTCTGCATTTTATAATTAAGAACTTTGGCACTTAGTCAAATCTGTAACTTGTCTGGGGCCACACAACCAATCAGTGTCAGAGCGTGGAATCAGTAGCTGGATGGCTATAGAGCTGTATTTTAAGCAGCTTTGATGATTTTTCTGGGGAATTTTGCATGTTCTATTCTCCTTTTAGAGATTTACGTTGTTGATGAGAATATTAAAGGTTGAGTCTCCTGAAATAAATCTGTACAATTTTGCAGAACAGTGTTTCAAGGAACTGTGAGAAATACTGGGAAACATAAGATTACCATCATCGCAAAATCATTGCCATGGAATAAAGGATATATATTTTCAAATACTCAGCTATTTAACAAGACATATTTCCCAGAAGTCTTACAGGTGATTTCTTTTAAACTTCCCAGAAACATATAATATTCATGTAAATAAACCATTCCAGAGCATAGGAATGGATTTAAATAAACCTTTTCAATGAACTTTACCAATCTTCTTTAATCAGAAACTGATAAAGATTGTTCAATAAAATAGAATTACAGGCAAATATTACTTAGAAAAAAACATGCAAAAATTCAAAGAAAAATACCAGCTGACTTAATCCAGCAGTATATAAAATATAATGTATCATGACTAAGTAGGTATCTTCCATTAATTTAAAAAAATGTTTAATGTTAGAAAAATTTCATAATCTTGAAAATTTTTTATGACATGAAAATTTTATTATCATATAAATAGACTAAATGCTGACAGTGTTGGTAAAATTTCATACCACATCTGTATTTAACAACAGCTCCTAGTAAAGTAAAAATAGGTGTATATTTCTTCAAAATGATAATAACATATACCTAAAGCCAAAATCCAGCA
>NW_004444362.1:142978-143791 GCF_000243295.1 Trichechus manatus latirostris | reverse complement strand
GATATATATAGAACTGGAAGCCTAAATACCAAAATATAAATGGCAGTTATCTCTGATCCTTGGATTATGAATGATTTTATAGTTTGCATGTTTTTGTTGTTTTTCAAAGATCATTTCTGCAATAAATGCGTATCCTTTTAGAAATATACAATTTATTTTAACATCCAGCATAAGACATCACAATTTTTCATTCCTTTTCAATTTATTTATAACTCAAAATGCTAACGATCAAATGGTCTGCCATAGAGCCAACTGCGGCAATAAAGACCAATTGTAGTGTGATTTCTCTCTGTTATGTTGTGACGAAAGACATACCAAAGTTAAATTTGAAATCTGCCCTGCTCTGTAATTAAAATAAATTATACATAATCAAAAACAGTAAAGATTAAGATGAACTACAAGTTATAATGGGATCCAAACCATACCCTGCCCCAAAACACCATGTTGTAATTTGCTAAGCTGAAAGAACCAACATACATTATTTGTAGAGCCAGACATATGATTATCTGGATAAAAGTATGTGGACCATCCCCATAAGGCATAATCCAATACATTATGATGTAGCAAAAAAGCCCAATTCAACTCATCCTTATCTTACTGACTCATGCTTATGAATAAGTTTCAATATGTATTTTTGCAACCATAACCTTGGAAATAGTATATGATCCATGTATTACTCATTTGCAAAATACAGGTTTCTATCCAAGTGCATCTGTTTCCTCATTTTGTTATATAGTCTAGTATTTTAAAATGTTATTGAGAATGACAAACAGCATTTTTCCAGAAGACAGATGCAAATGTGTGTGCCCTGTG
>NW_004444362.1:124363-140940 GCF_000243295.1 Trichechus manatus latirostris | reverse complement strand
GTCCAATCTGCAACAGATCATAGGGATGGCACATGCTAGGGCAGCACTTTGCACAGGGATGCTATAATTTTGGGGGCCAACTAAAGGGTAGCTAACATGGTTCTTGGATAATTCCTCATTTGGGAAGTTCTCTTCTAGCTTCACCCAATTCAATCCATGCTCCCATTCAGTATTCTCTGTCTAACATGCTGGTCGTTGTTCTGGTCCCTCGGGATGCAATCTGCTATTAGGCAATTTTCATTCTGGTGAGAGGGACAATAAAACGATTACTCAAACAAACTAAAATGATAGTGATTGTGGTTTGGGAGGAATAACATTAGATCAAGGGGCCTGGAATGGTCTCTTAGAGTAGGAGTTAACAAACTACAGCCCACACCTGCTTTTATAAATGGAATTTGATTGGAACCCAGCCATCCTCATTCATTTAGTATTTTCTCTGGCTTCTTTCATGCTGTAATGGCAGAATTGAGTCATTGCAAGAAATAACCATGTATTGGAGGTTTAGTTGTGTCCCTCCAAAAGACACACTGAAGTCCTAACCCCAGGTAGCTACGTATGTGACCTTATTTAAAAAGAGAGTTCTTTCGTATGTAATAAGTTAGGGTAAGGCCTTACTGAATTAGGGTGGGTCCTAAATCCAATGACTGGTGTCTTTATAAGGAGAGGAATGTTTGGAGATAGACAGACACGTACAAAGGAAGACGGCCATGTGAAGACAGAAGCAGAACTGGAATGCTGCCGCTACAAGCCAAGGAATGCCATAGTTTGGCTGCAGCCACTGGGAGCTAGGAGAGAGGTAAGAAGGGTTCTTCCCAGAGCATGGCTCCCTACACCTTCATTTTGGACTGCTAGCCTCCAGAACTGTAAGAGAATAAATCTCTGTGTTTTAAACTACCCAGTTTGTGGTACTTTGATACAAGAGTCCTAGAAAACAAATACACAATATTACCCACAAAGCCTAAAATATTTGGATACAGTCCTTTACAGAAAAAGTGTTCTGGCCCTGTCTTAGAGGAACAAATGTTAGCTCTGAGGCCTGAGTGAAAATAACAAGTAATTTAGTTGTCCGTGTGTAACAAATTACCTCAAGACTTGGTGGCTTAAAAGGAGAGACACTTATTATCTCAGTTTCTGTAGGGTAGAAATCTGGGCGTGGCTTACCTAGGTCCTCTGGTTCAAAGTGTTTCACAATGATGCAATCAAGGTGTCCACACTGATGCAATCAAGCAGTCATCTCCAGGCTCAACTGGAGTAGGATATGCTCAGATCCTCACTGGCTGTTGGCTGGACACATCAGTTCCTTGTCATGTTGGCTTCCCCAGGGGCTCTGCACAAAATGGCAGCCAGCTTCCCTCAGAGTGAAGGACTGGAATATGTGAGAGTGAGACAGGGAGGGCTCAAAATGGAAGCCACTGACTTTAACCTAGTCTCAAAAGTGACTCCTCATAATTTTTACCATGTTCTATTCACTAGAATTGGCTCAGTAGGTTTAACTCATGCTCAAGAACAGGGGATAACACAAGGACATGGATATTAGGAGATGGGGATCATTGGGAGCCATATGCAAATTTGCCTACCTTAAGGAGTCATTCAAATACAAAGAACATCTGAAACAGAGCTGCAAAGCCCCTGAAGCAGAAATGAGCGTAGTTGAAGTGGCAGATACAAGTGTGTCTAGGAACAACAAGGCCAGTGTGACTGGATTATGGGGAAGGTAAGGAAGGGATCAGGGAGACTGGGTCTGAGAGGTCAGACCTAGATCCTATAGGGATTTATAAATCATGAAAAGGAGTTGGATTTTATTCTAAGTGTAATAGAAGGCAACGGAAGGCATTAAGTTGGGGAGATGACGTACTTTGATTTATGATTTTAAAAGATTTATTTGACTAGGTGATTACAAAATAAATTTTACTTGCTAAGGCAATAGAGTTAATTTCACTTGTCACGGTAATCTCTAGTAATGTGGATACTGAGCATGTTGGCTACTGGGAGACCCACTGAACTTCCTGACACAGTGGATTAGTGGAGACCTGAGAGGCTATAAGGCAACTTGGTAAATGTGGATATGAAAATGTAAGCGTTTCAATTTAACCAAATTTTGAAGGGATAAAAATGGGTTTTGAACAGTTAATCTAAGCTGTATCTTAATGATTAACTGATATATTTTATAAAAGTTCCAGATGTCTACTGTGGCTGACATTATTCATTACTCTAAATATATAATATGTTGTCATCTCTTTTTTGATAAAATGCTTCTTAACTACACAATATCCTTGTTTCAACTTTAAACATTCATTTTCTCCATCTATGCTAGAAAAAAGAGAAACCTGATAGAGTCTACCAAAAAAAACATTCAATTTTAGTTAACTCTAACTACTTATATGGTCATGCCCTCTGCTTTATTTTTTTTTACAGATTTATTGAGGTATAATATATACACCATACAGTCTTCTGTTTAATTTTAAATGTATTCTTTCCTGTGTTGGCAAGAGTAAGACACTGTTTTTGGGAAACAGAATTGTGCAGAACAAAGAATATAGGAGATTTATTTATTTCTAATATTTTATTAAAATTTCTACTAATTATGAATTGGGGAATATTCTCCTCTTCAATGAGTTATTTTCTGTCTACCTCTATAATACTTGCAATGTTGTGAGGAGAATATCTCTCTTTGTCTCTTGTTCAATCAAATGAGTAAATTGTCTTTGCCTAATTCTAAAAGCAGTGGGAACATAGGTACAGTAAACTTAATGAAGGAGATGTGTTCGTTCAAAACTATGCCCTGAACACTTAAACATGGTTAGTACAAGTTCACCATCTCTTTTCTAGCTCGTGCTCTTTAGCCTGTTTACAAAAATGTTTGGACCTTCATAGAACCTCCAGTTTATTGAATAATCAGCTTTCTACTGCTGTCTTCCCGTTTCTGTCTCAGCTTCCTTGTTGTTTTATTTAAATTCTTCAATTTCTCATTAAAATCATTCCCTTGCCCCTCAATCTTCTTGCCCTTCTCAACATCCCTCAAACTCACCTGGTTGAATCCAACTCTCAGGCTTTTCTCTGTCTGTACTAGACCAGATGGGTATGGCTGCAGAAAAGTAGTGACCGTGCTAACTGATTTCATTTTAATTTACAAGTGAGATACAACCTCTTTGTTGCCCAGCAGTCCTACCATTTTTCACTGAGCCCTTTCTTTCCCACTCTCTGAGATGGTTAGTTTACCCATTCTCTACTTTCCTCAAGTAGGCAAAATGCCTTCCTGCTCATCACAAAACAGACCATCCGTATCCTTCCCCTCCCCAAAAATATGGTTGCAGTGTACAAACATTCTTGTTCTTAAGGTCAATCCTTCCATGTGTGCATGGGGCCCCATACTCTCCTTCCTATTCAAGATCTTTGTTTTTGCATCCATTCACTTCTCTGCATCATCAGTTCATCCACCTGCTGGACTATTCCCATCAACAATCTCTCTTGACCCAGCATCCCCTTAAACCCAGTATTTTTCTGTTCCCCTTTGCAGCAAAATTCACGAAGCGTTGTCATTACTCTGCCCTACTCACTTACCTCCTTCTAGTCTCTCCTGAATCCACTCTACTCCACCAAAAATGCTCTTTCCTGGGCTATCCATCCATAACATCTGTGTTTCTAAAGCCAGTAGGTAAGTCTCAGTCCTTATCTTTCTCAATCCCTCAGAAACATGGTCTCTGTTGATTACTCCTCTATTCATAAAGCATGTTTTAATTGGTCTCTGAGACTCCACAATCTCTCAGTTTTCCTCTTATTTCACTGGTGGCTCTTTCACTGGTCTCCTTTTCTGAATATTCTGATTTTTACATGTTGGAATGGCCCAGATCTCAGGCCTCACAACCCTTCTATATCTAGCTGAATTCATCCAGTCCAGTGGCTTTGCATACCAAGTGTATGTTGATGGCTCCAAAATTTATATCCAGTTTCTGATCAATTTTAAATTCCAGAATTCAACGACATCCAACTCCCATATGGTATTTCCACTTGAATATTTAATTGACATCTCAAACGCAATATGTTCAAAACTGAAGGCTTGATTTACCCTCTCCAAACCTGACCTCACATTGTTCTCTATTACCCTAACTTATCCCAGTAAACAGAAACTCATTCACTTAACGGTTAGAGTCAAAACACTCGGAGTCTCCTTGGCCCCCTGTTCTTTTTATTTCACAGCTTGTCAGCAAACCATGATTGCTCTACTTTTGGAACCTTTCTCAGATTTAGCCACTTCTTAACAAATCTACCACTAATATCCTTCTCCAAACCGCCAACCCCTCTCTCATGGACTATTGCAAACTGATGTCCCTGCACTCACTGTCACCCCTACAACAGAGCTTTGGGTTAAAAGCACAGATTTTAAAAATGCATTGCGTGCACTTATATCCTAGATGAACCAGTTACCTGCTTTATGACTTTGGTCATGTTATTTAACATCCTTGTGCTTTGGTTTCCTCACTTGTAAAATGAGGGTGATAGTAAATCTGACTCATGGGGTTGTTGGGAGTTCTTAATAGCATAACGTATGTAAAGCACTTTAAACAGAACCTGGAAAACAGTTGTTATTAGTTGATCTGAGGCATCTCCAACTCAAAGCCATCATTGTGGCTATTCTGTCAGTTTCATTGAGAGTTTTCCTTGTTTTTGCAGAACTTCTACTTTATCAAACATGATGTCCTGTTCTAGAGATTCATCTTTCCTTATGACATGTCCAAGGTAAGCAAGCTGAAGTCTTGCCATTCTTGCTTCTAAGAGGCATTCTAGTTGTATTTCTTCTAAGACAGATTTGTTTGCTGTTCTGGCAGTCCACAGTATGTTCAATATTCCTCTCCAAACACCACAATTTGAATCCATCAATTCTTCTTCTGTATTCTTTTTTCATAGTCCAGCTTTCCTACGCATATTAGGTGATTGAAAGATCGTAGAGTGGGTCTGGCACACCTTAGTCATTAAAGTGACATCTTTGTTTTTTAAAACTTTAAAGAGGTCTTTTGCAGCATATTTGCTTGATGAAATGCATCATTTGATCTCTTGACTGCTGCTTCCATGGACATTGATTATTGATTCAAATAGAATGAAATTATTGACATCTTCAATTTTTCTTCTATGTACCGTGATGAGGATTTTGTTTTCTTCATGTTCAGGCATATCCCATACTGAAGGCTGTAGTCCTTGACCTTCATCAGTAAGTGCTTCAAGTTGTTTTCACTTTCAGAAAACAAGATTGTGTCATTTGCACATCACAGATTATTAACAAGTCTTCCTCCAATCCTCATGATGCGTTCTTCTTCATATAGTCCAGCTTCGTGGGTTATTTGTTCAGCAAGCAAATTGAATAAGTAAGGTGAAAGGATACAACCTTATCACAGTTATCAACATATAAATCTCAGCCTTTTTTATTATTTCATTATAATTTTTATTATTAATCTACTCTCTACATGGCAATCATTCTTCAAAAAGCAAATCAAATTCTGCCAATCCCCTGCTCAAAATGCACAAATGACTTCCCTTCACACATAAAATCTCAAATTCCTCCAAGCCTACATGCATGGTCTATCTGCCTACCTCTCTCAAACCTCAACCTTCTTGCTTTTGCTTGAACATTCCAAACATTCCTGTAAGGGCCTAAAGTTTTCCATTGAAAAGACCTGCTAAAAAAACAAACCAAACCCATTGCCGTCAAGTTGATTCTGACTCATAGCAACCCTACAGGACAGAGTAGAACTGCCCCATAGAGTTTCCAACATGCGCCTGGTGGATTCGATCCGCTGACCTTTTAGTTAGCATCCATAGCACTTAACCACTGTGCCACCAGGGTTTCAATGACCTGCTATGCCACTTTATTCAGGCCTCAATTCAAAGTCACCTTGTCTGTATTACCTTCCCTTGCCACTCTATCTACAGCATCAATTCCCTTTCCTCACAAGTTCATATCCCCCTTCCCAGACTGCTTTCTTTATAAAGACTTATTATCTAATGCATTATATGTTTTAATAACTTACCTCATGTATTGCCTGTCTTCCCTACTGGAATGTAAGCTCCAAGAACACAGGGATTTCCGTTTGCCTTCTTCTCCTCTGTACTCCCAGTACCGAGAACAGTGCTTGGCGCTTAGTAGGTGCTCAAAAATATTGTTTGGATGGCTGAATAAATGTATGTGTGTAACAAAATCATATCTTATTAAAATGAACAGTCAAAGAACAAAAAAGAGCCCCTGCATATTGAAAAATGTGATCACAGAAAAAGAAAAACTCAGTAAGTGTTTGAAGATCTGTTTAAGAAAATCAGAAATCTCTGAGAGAGAGAAGCTAAGAAAATTAGAGAAACCATCCCAGTGCCAATATATGAATAAGAATTCCTGAAAGAGAGGATGGAGAAAATAGCGGGGAGGAAATTATTTTAAAAATTTAGAAAATGAAGGATAAACGTGTTCAGTTTGAAAAGACCCAACAAAACAGAGGCAAAAATCCTATCAAGGGCCATCATTGGAAAGCTTAGAAGACTGAAAGTAAGAGCTGAGCATCCTAATAGCTTCCAGAGGGAAAAAATTCAGGTCACAACCTAAGGATTAGGGATCAGAAAGACATTAGATGTGATAGCTACAACAGAAAGAAGAAGGCAGTGAAAAAAAGTTCTGAAAGAAAATAATATCCAACCTAGGATTCTATATTCAGCCAAACTATCCATCAAGTGTGGGTGTAGAATAAGCATGTTTTTAGATATTCAGGTTCTCAGAAAAAAAAGGAAATGTACAGCTACATCCATTGCTTAGGAAATTCCTACATGAGAGTAAACCAAGGGAAGTAAGACATGAGATCCTGGACGCAGGGAGCCAACCTAGGAGGAAGTCAGAGGAAATGGTCTGGATGAGGGCTGAGGGAGATCCTAGAAGCGTGGCTGGAAGATGGAAGAGGACAATAGTAGGAGGGAGGGTCTGGAAGGGAGCACCCAAAGACGAACTTAACAGAATACCTGATGTCTTTGAAATTATTCGGAGGAGTCTACTTATTGCAGAAATTCTGGGGATTAATTACTGAGGAATATCTAGAAAACAGAGCAAATGAATATGTAAGGCAATTGACATTAGATAAAGTAGACACTTTGTACAAACCAGAATTAAAAGCATCAGTAGGGGATAGTAATATTGTTGTTGTTGTTGGTTGCCATCGAGTCAAGTTGATTCCGACTCATGGTGGCCCCATGTATGCAGAGCAGAACTGCTCCATAGGAGTTTCAAGACTTTCAAGTGGTTTAACCTTTTGGAAGCAGATTGCCAGGCCTGTCTTCTGACGCAGCTCTGGAGTTCAAACCTCCAGCATTTCAGCTAGTAGTCAAGCCCTTAACCACTTGCTCCACACAGGAACTCCATGCAGGTAGTATCACATATTCATAATAATGTAAAAACTATCCAACCAAAACTTATGCTATAAATATATTGGGCTGATGGGGGACAGGGGAGTGTGTGTGTGTGTGTGTGTGAAAAAGAGTGAGTGTATGTGTAGATATGCGTGCATATGAGTGTTGTGTTGTATGTTTGTGTGGCTAAGAGGTTGAATGATGTGAAAAAAAGCTAAAATCTCATCTTCCACCATAGAAATAGGATGAAAAATGAAGAAGCAGTAAAACATGTTACTTACAAATACAAAGTACCAAAACAAATAATCAGCTAGATATCTGTCATGGATTGAATTATGTCCCCTCAAAAAATGTGTTTATCAATTTGGCTGGACCATGATTCCCAGTATTGTGTGGTTGTCCTCCATTTTGTGATTGTAATTTTATGTTAAAGAGTATTAGGGTGAGATTCTAACACCCTTACTGAGGTCACATTCCTGATCCAATGTAAAGGGAGTTTCCCTGGAGTGTGGCCTGCACCACATTTTCTCTTACAAGAGACAAAAGGAAAGGGAAGCAAACGGAGAGTTGGGTTCCTCATACCACCAAGAAAGCAGTGCTGGGAGCAGAGCACATCCTTTGGACCTAAGGTTCCTGCGCTGAAATGCTCCCAGACCAAGGGGAAGACTGATGACATGGACCTTCCTCCATAGCTGACAGAGAAAGCGTTCCCCTGGAGCTGATGCCCTGAGTTTGGACTTGTAACCTACTAGACTGTGAGAGAATAAATTTCTCTTTGTTGAAGCCATCCACTTGTGGTATTTCTGTTATAGCAGCACTACATGACTAAGACAATATCTAAAAGATGAAAATTGGTAATTTTGGGGAGTAGTAATGTGTTTTACAAATTTGGGAACATAGTGGGTAGGAGAGAGATCTTTTTAAAAAAATAATTCTTGGTGAATTATTTTGAGTTTTTCAAATTATTTGCATGTGTCACTTTAGTAACAGTATAAATAAAATGTGATAAGACAGAGAAATTTTTCTTTGGAAAAAATGTATGAATTGTGTGATTTATTTTTCTAGATAAAACATGTAGAAACCATCCTCAATTATCATAACCATATTGCCTTTAACATACCTCAAACACTCCTTTAAATTTTGCCCAAAATGCAGTTATAAATATAACTTAGTCTCTTGACTCCTCCAAATAATAGTTCAGTGGTATAGATGTAGACTAGGTAACAATGCACTTTTTTTATATCATCTCACTTTGCCCTTGTAAAAACCTAGTGAAGTAGGCCGGGAGATTGTCACCACTTTACACCTGTAGAAACTGAGGTTCAGAGACATTAGAGACTGGGCCAAGACTCATATCCCATCCACTGATGCTTTGTCCAATGTTCATTCAGCTATATGCTGTGTATCCGATCCAGTTCGTTTTCCGCTATAGTACGGGCCACATATGAACAGCCATTGTACGCAACTAACCATGCAGTTTCTTTCTTTCTTTCTCTGTCTGTTTTTTTTTTTTTTTTTCCTCTCTCTCTCTCCCTCTTCCTTTCTTTCTTTCTAGGCCAAATGTATGAGTTATCCAGTATTTCACTTAAGCTATGATCTGGCATTAGTCTGGCTTCAAGTTCACATAACAATATCCACACACAACCTTTCAATCTTTCCCTTGATATATATTTTTTTTTCTTTTTTTTAACATAATAAATACTCTGCATTTCTAAAGGAACAGCCACAGCTGAAGATATAACCACTGTGATAATATTTTCCGTGATTTATATCTTTTCTTTTCTTTTTTTTTAGTTTTCAGGATGTTCTTTTTCAAAGAACCCATTCATATTGTAAGTTATTCTACATAAAACTCATGTTTGAGATAAAATATTTCAATTTAATTTCACCGCAAAGTGACTTTTTGGCATTTAAAGAAGAAACAGATGATTCATTAGAAATCTGTTTAAACTATAAAGTTATGCTCCATAAAATCTAGGATGGTCTCATCAGTTCTTTGACATATATTTCCACAATGCTTTGAAACCATCCAAAGCCCAAGCCAAAATAAAAATGCCTTCATATATAGTCTTAAAGTCTATGCACAACATATGTCTTTATTTTATAAGTGGTATATTACTGAAAAAAGAGTCAAATAGGAAAAGAAAATTATTCTATATTGATCTATAATCCAGTCTCTATAAATATTCAGTTGTTGTAGCACTAACATGATCAAGCAATAGCTACAGCTATTAAAATGTAATTTTAACTCAGGCTATTAAATAGGATTAAAGAATGACCCAAAGACATCACAGGTTAAAGCACCTTCTAGTCATAGCTAACCCTTTTTTCTGGGGAAATATTTCTATACTAAAATAAAACTCTGGCAGAAAATGCATACTATTAACAGCATAAACCTCTCTTTCTTACGGGACCAGTTTTAATTCTTCAGGTTTTAGTAATATCTGTGGTTTGGGATTCTTTAGAGCCATGAACCATCACTACAAACCTTGAAACACAGAAGTTTTTTTCTATAATATACCAAGAGAAGCTTAATAAACTTCATAATGTTTAATCACATTTATGTAATTACATACAGGTAATCCCCGACTAGTGACGTACTCGAGTTCCAACAAATTGCACTTGCAACCATCTGGTTTTTTTGTTGTTGTTGTTGTTTTTTATATCGTTAGTAATATGTACTACATAAAATATTGCAGTGTGTAATCTGCTAATGTTAGCATTCTCAGATGTTCACTTGAAGACGTTCAATATTATGATTTAATGTTCAAAACACTGCCATATAGACAGCTATGAAAACTAACTAAAAAAAAAAAAAGAAAAGTATTCAACTCACTTCAGAATCAATTTATGACAGAGTTGTCAGAACAGAACCCTGTTGTAAGTCAAGGACTACCTGTATGTAAGAGTAGACTAATGTTTTGAATTGCTTTTTTTAACATGCAAGAACACCCTGGAGTTTCATAGATTAAAACTTTTTGTAATATGAATTCTTTACCTTAATCCAGACAACTGAAAGAGAAAACAATTACTAACGTTCAAAGATACTGAAAACCAAAATAACGCATAGGGAGGTTTTCATCTGGATGGACAGGGTTACAATTTTCCAACCAAGAAAAGTGTGCCCTAATGTCCTTTCACCGATCCTTTAGAGGATTGGTGTTAGAGGACCACAGTGCCCGGCAATAGAGAATAGAGCCTCTATTTTAGGTTTCTTAAAGGCTTTTTTAATTATTTAAAAATATTCATTTATAATTTAGAAATTAAAATCATTTAAAAAAATGTCAAGTTGACCCCAACTCATGGTGATCTCATGGGTGTCAGAGTAGAACTGTACTCCATTGAGTTTTCAATGGCTGATGTGTTGAAAGTAGATCATTAGGCCTTTATTCTGTGGAATCACTTTTTTTAAGGGGGATTCTTATGGAGATTTTATGTATATTTATCATAATGTCCTCTTAGTTGAGTTTATTTTCTCAGAATCTTTGAGTGCATTTTCTAATTCTTACAAGAACCTTGACTAAGATATATGATTATTGTGGATACCTGATGTCATGGGCTGAATTGTGTCCCCCAAAAATATGTGTCAATCTGGCTAGGCTGTGATTCCCAGTATTGTGTGATTATCCACCGTTTTGTCATCTGATGTGATTTTCCTATATGTTCTAAATTCTACCTCTCTGATGTTAATGAAGCAGGATTACAGGCAGTCATGTTAATGAGGCAGGACTCAATCTGCAAGATTACGTTGTGTCTTAAATCAATCTCTTTTGAGATATAAAAGAGAGAGGTGAGCAGAGGCATGGAGACCTCATACCACCAAGAAAGCAGCACTGGGAGCAGAGTGTGTCCTTTGGATCTGGGATCCCTATAGAGAGAAGCTCCTAGACCAGCAGAAGATTGGTGACAAGAACCTTCCTCCAGAGCCAACAGAAAGAGAAAGCCTTCCCCTGGAGCTGGTTCCCTGAATTCGGACTTCTAGCCTACTGGACTGTGAGAGAATAAATTTCTCCGTGTTAAAGCCAACCACTTGCGGTATTTCTATTACAGCAGCACTAGATAACTATGACACTTGACTACATCAAGGAGGCAACCTGTTCCACAGGAAAGAAGGGTTGTGGTTGTCAGGTATACAAGCTCTGCCATATATGCCTTGAATAGGTCACTCAGTTTCTCTGAGTCATCAATAATATGAATACATTCTTCCTCATTGGATTATTATCAGGATTTTTAAAACTGAATAAGGGCACAATATATGACTTACACACTCTTATTAAGCAATCAGGTTGTCTATCCTTCATTTGGCCTGTGTAGACACAATTAATAAGGCATCAGTGGTTCAGTGGTAGAACTTTCACTTTCCATGCAGAAGACTCGGGTTCGATTTCCAGCTGGTGTACTAATGCACAGCCACCACCCGTCCGTCAGTGGAGGATTGCATGTTGCTTTGTTGCTGAACAGGTTCATTGGAGCTTCCAGGCTAAGATGGATTAGGAAGAAAAACCTATCAGTCTACTTCCAAAAATCAGCCAAGGAAAACACTATGGATCAGAGGTAGAGCGAGCGAGGGGCAGAAGGGGACATTTGCCCCTGGGCCCAAGTCCAAGGGGCGCCAGGCGAGGTGTGGAATGACATTCCAAGGCTCCACAAATATCAAAGGTGCTTGACTGAGGCAGCCGGACAAGAGGAGGGAAGACATTTCGGCTGACGCACTTCGCCATCAGTGTCTATTCATCTTGAAACTGGGCGGTGTTGGGGGATGGGAAACTTAGAGCTTGCCCCTGGGTGCTCATTACCTTCGCTTCTCTCTTGCTAAGGATCACAGTGGTCCGATTCACAACCCATCATGGGAATGGCACAGGAGCAGGCAGCATTTCGTTCTGTTGTGCATGAGGTCACCGGGAGCCGGGAGCAGCTAGTAACGACAAACAGAATTTAACTTTATATTTTTTACATTTAATAAAATGTGAGTGACTAAAACAGTGATTCTTTTCTACCAAAGGTAATAGGTTGCAGTTTCCTTACATCATATTTTATAGCCTGAAATTTTATAGACATGAAAAATACTTTCTTCCCCCGTGCTGATTTTTTTTTTTAAAGAAAACTTGAATTGGCAAAGAGAATTCTCGCATTCCCTCTTTGCATTTTTTATATACTATTCACTTCATTCCAGACACAAGTATATCTGATAGTATCTGGCTATTATTTAGTATCATAAAAGCCTCTTTAAAACAATTGACTTTTCGTACCTTTTCAGATAGTTAAAACAAGTGGTCAGTGCATAAATTAAACACTATGGGCTTGCCTTAAGTACTTATGTAATTCAAGACCCATCTATAACTTACACTGTAAGCCAAATGCTCTTTTATTCATTCAAAGTCCCAGAAAGAGTTTTTTATAGATACCATAACTGAATACATTCTGCACATTTCCTTAGGCAGCAATATAGCTGTTTCACAGAAAATCTTGTCTTTCCATGTGAATATACAAAAAAAAAAAAGCCTGACCTTTGTAAAACAGACATCTAAGCAAATAGAATTAATTAATTCTTTCTCGCTTAAGTCTAGGAAGAACAGCTGATGACCCTTAATTGAAACAATGGATGGATATGCATAGTCTATATAGCTCTTTCAAGAAGATGAACGCTTAAATGCTCTGCAGTGGGAAAGACTAAGAGAAAATGAAGTGGAGAAACAATCATTTGGTAGATGAAGTCCCAAATAGTCTTTTCTAAATTGAAATCATCCAAGCAAAAAATCAATTAGTTTCCATTTCAGTAAATAATTCAGTGTCATCATCAAAAGAAATATTAATCTTTCTTTGTTCATTTTATCAAGTAATATTCAAGTTATTGGACCTCTTGCTAGTTTCTTCTTCTGTGCCAGAATTTCAATCATTTTTTTTGTGCCAATACCTTAGTGAGGAGCCCTGGTGGTGCAGTGGTTAACAGCTCAGCTGTTAACCAAAAGGTTGGCAGTTCAAATCCACCAGCCACTCCTTGGAAACTCCATGGGGCAGTTCTGTTCTGTCCTCTACAGTCAATAGCCTATAATAATGATGAGCTAAAGTGAAATTAATCCCATTCTCACTCAACCCTGGTTTATTCTAAAATATATGATATGTTCAGTGATAACGTTCAGAGCTTTATTTGTGAATTTAGTTATCCTATTAAATCTACCAAGAAGCTCTGGTGACGCGGAGGTTAAGCAGTAGGCAGCTAACCGAAAGGTTGGCAGTTTGAACCCATCAGCCGCTCTGTGGGAGAAAGATGTAGCAGTCTACTTCCCTAAAAATTTATAGCCTTGAGAACCCTATGAGGCAGTTCTACTCTGTCCTATAAGGTCGCTGTGAGTTGGAATTGACTCGAGGCCAATACGTTTGGTTTTTTATTAAATTTACCTTTTCTCCCTCAGAAGCTTGCTTTCTTTTTTCTTTTTTTGCTGGATCTGACCTATCAGTTCAGGTTATCTACTGTTTACAAAAAAGGAACAAAGTCTAAAAACAATGTCAGAATCTCAATAAGACCATAACTATGTGTACCCCCATCTCACATCACTTGCCTGCGACCCACAAGCCACAGGAATTTCTATATTGGTCCTAGGATTTTTGTGGATTTTTTTTTCCAAATAACGCGTATGCTATCAGAATTTTTTTTTAACCAAGCATAATTAAACTAAGTTGTTTCAACATACTAAGTATCCATGATTTTTAAATTTTTTATTTTACTAATACATTCGATGTTTATTTTATGTAAGCACAGGAATGTTCTAAAAATCACATCTGTTCTTCCAGCAGCAATGATAAATGTCTAATTAATCGACACTGTTCGATGCTGTGAAAATGTATTTAAGATACAGTAGGATAAAACCATTGTCTTTAGTCTTTTAACCCTCTAGATTGCTATGGTACTTACTGCATTCTATCCAATATTTTAAATAAAAATAAACTCTGGACTTGATTTTGTGCTACCACATGCAACTTCAAATAGTTATCAGAAACAGAGGCAATGTAAAAATAAGAAATTAATTAAGCAAAGATTTCTTCAGAATTATTTTATTCAAAAATAAATAGTTTAGCAATTATTTCACAGTACCTAAATAAAGGGTGAAAAGCTCATTATGCTCATTAGTTTACAGATCAAAATGCACAAATAGATCTTACAACAGCAAGTATAGAGGAAATAAAAAACTCAAAGCAGTTCAATGTATAAAACCACTTCATTAATTTGATAAATTATTTGGTGTGATTTGTAGTGTTTATCTCATAACACTCCCAAGAAACATTTTCATGGAGCTTCCAAGAGAAGTTTTTCACCATTTTTATAATGTCAAACATTATCTTTGCTTAGCTGGAAAAGTCAACTCACTTTTTAGTAGATCCATTAAATACAGGATTCTAAATCTTTGGGACATAGTAGAATTTATATATTTCGAAATACATTTCGATAACATATGATGGCTCTTCCATATGATTTCTAAGTAAATACCATTCAAATCTGTGTTTGAGCAGAGGGTAGGGGGGCAATTTAGCTAAACCGGAAGAGAGTGAAAGAAAACAGTGTAAGAATATGCCTATGAGGATGGCAGGAATGACATGATTAGCTACTGAGGAAACAAAATGGAAATAAGAATTTAAGAGAAGTGCGAAAATATAAATACTTTCCACTTTACAATTTATTCCTCAAACTTCTTACCAAAATTGTTATTAAGAAAATTCTTGTCTTGAGATTTGTTTATATGTATGTTCAACATTTAACCACTTACCCATTATGGCTTTTAAGCGGCAGAGTTTAGTAGTGCCTTTGATTTGCTTCAGTATAATGGACACTCTTAACTTGGGTTTTAAATTTTGTTTGGATAAAAGCAAGGCTTGTTAGGATTGGGGATCTTATCTTAACTTCCCAAATCCCTTAATACTCCAAAGCTGGAATGAAAACAGACCTGAGAAAGAGCAATCTGCAAGGTTTTTCTTTGGAAGCTACCTTGAAAGGCGCCTTTTCCACTTGACAGTTTTAAGAAAGAAAAAGAAAAAGATATAAAAATAAACCCTGCAATATACTATTTAATTTTAAGTGAACATCCACACTGAGAAAAATGAGTAATAAAAATAAGCATTTGTTGGGTCCCCAGAGTCATGGGTTGAGGTGGCATGCTCTGTGTCTTAAAGAGGGCCTGGATTATTTTGGCTGGTTTCAAGAAAAAGCCGTTAAGGCTATGAAACAGGAACTTTTGCTATCCATCGAAGGTTGTGTTGTTCTGTCCTCAGTCATCAATAAAACTCCACTGGCTGCTTCTTTTCCTCCGGGAGTCAGAGAAGCACCTCATGGTGGTTGCTTAACATGACACAGAAACAAAGATTAAACGCAAGTAGCATAAAGTCTTTTTTTTAAATTTTTTAATCTAAGAGGAAGCCAAGGTCGTCCCTGGTTTCTCATTTTCTTTTTCACAAGTTCAGCTGTTTTCAGGAGAAGCCATGGAAAACCTTGGTCAGAATTTTTCAAAAATCCAACCAAGAATTTTTCTTTGGAATCTATGACAAAACGAGGTGAAAACTGGATGGAGTTAGGAAGAATCTCCCTGTTTTGAAGTAGGTGACCACATCCTGACCCTAGATGCTATTTCATGGGTAATTCCACACCTTCCTCTCCCCTGTTTAATTACAACCAGGAACAGCTAATCAGTTTGTTTACAAACTTGAAAAGGAGGATGTGAGGCCAGTTACGGACAACAACAATAAAAACAGAATCTTTCTTCTTTGATCAAAGAGACCAAGAGGTAAATCCTTGCTGAGGTGAGCATGAGCTGGTTTCCACCGATATTCCCAGCATTTACAATATATGGCCAACTCCATCAGGCTCCCTGCAGCTTTGCTGAATGTGACAGGCCTAATCAGATGTTACACAGGCCAGACACGCATGGGCAATTAGCACTTTCCACAGGTCTCGAACCTGTGACCCTTCATTCTTTCTTGATTAACACCCAGGGCTCTGATCCACAGACATTGGTAAACAATTCAAATCTGAGTATGGTACTTCTGCAGGGTAAAGAGGGATTCAGAAAGTTGCTAATCACATTCAAACCTGCCAAAACCTGAAGGATCTGTTTGACTCTGTGGAATAACTATACAGTATAAACTAATTATGCATTGGTGTGCAACATATTAAAAATCCCATGTCCTACCGGGTATGTTACCTTAGCATT
>NW_004444362.1:122248-123821 GCF_000243295.1 Trichechus manatus latirostris | reverse complement strand
ACACTTTGATAATTATTATGCCTCATAGAGTAAGCAGAAGAAAACCTAAATTTGATTCATCCAGCATTTCCTCCAAAGGTGATCTTCTTGTTTCTAAAGGTTGCCTCCAGACTTTCTGGAAAGTACCATATTTAGAGGACCATGTGACTTAATGGACAATCATCGGCTTTGGTGAAAGACAAGTCTAGACTTGAATACCAGGTATTTCACTTGCTAGTTTTCTGACCTTGGGCAGGCTGCTTATCATTTCCGGTCTTCTTTTTTTCTCATCTATAAAAACGGGTAAAATAATATTCCACAGAGTTGATTCAGTATTAAAAAAGAAAATGTCCTAGTTTTGTATCTAAATCAAATATAAAAGTTGCTCAAAGGAAATATCCTCAAAGTTGCCATTTCTATTACTAAAAAATAAATGAAATGATTCATGGAGCATAAATCTTTTCAGAAACATTTCCCAAGACCATCTTGTTTAACTGGGCACAGGATGATAACGAACACAACGTCTATTCTGTCTGACAGCTTTTCACGTCACCGTTTAAAACTCAGGGCAAGCACTTAGAAGGTCATGCACTTTTAGAAGTCTCTGCAGAATTGCTGCTAGTCTCCATAGACCACTGGTTCAAACACTTGGCTACAAGAGAAAAACAAGCCACTGTGAATTTAACCACAACTGTATTTTTTATGAAGAGACTTGAAATTTTATTCCAGAACAGAATTTTGCCCATTTCGGCCTTACCAGTTTGTTTAAAAAATAAAAATATGTTTTCCAAATGTTTAGTAAAGCTTCTCTCATGAGAATGCCTTATGGAAAGTTTTGTTTTAAAAGTCAATTGCCCTTTTCACTTTTAAATGTATACTCAAAAAAATTCATTTTATTTTATTAAAGGAAAATAAATCACACATACACACATTCGCATCTGAATTGGAAGAATTTTCCCTGCACCTTCTGAACACAAACCTACCTTTTGACATAACTTCTGACCTTTTGAGGCCCACTATAGAAAATTTCAGTTCAAAAGAATATTTATCAAACAGTATCTTTGCTACTTACCTAAATTATTGCACACAGGGAAAAATGAAACAATGAATATAATTTTAAATTATTTGAAATCTTAATTCAGAGTAGCCTTCTTGGGAATTAAATTTTGTGACATTTTTGCTTATAAGTGTCAGAATATTCACATATATATCTGTACTATGTATCACCAAGAAGATGACAGGGTCATTAGAGTAATTTTAAAATTTCTGGAAAGAGATAGGGAAAATTTTCTTAAAGTACAGGTTAAAACAACATTCAGCTTAATGAAATTCTAAAGGCAAAATATAAAGCAAGTTTATACTCAGAATTCTTAAGAAAAAATAACTCACAATCGTGCCATCCACACTTATCATGCCCTCATCAACCCTCTTTCCCTTATCCTCTCTTGGATCCCAAGTACTGACAGAGTTCTCTCTGCCTAAGAGCCGTGCTAAATTGCCTAGAATTTATTGTGTGATTAATATCAACTTGTTTTTCATAGACCGCAAATAAAATGTATTTAAAACAATAATATGAAGAGGACAGCGGTGGTTC
>NW_004444362.1:119648-121205 GCF_000243295.1 Trichechus manatus latirostris | reverse complement strand
TTCTCTTTTTAACACTTTAGCTCATTTAACTACAAGAAGAAAATAGTAAATGATAAATGATAAAATGTTAGTTGAGTGTTATTTGTAAAGATTCAGAGAACATTGCCCTATTATTTCTTCTCCTGCCTCTCATCTGAAGGTCACTTTTCAGTCTAGGTAGAGGGAAAGACAATAATATGAATACTTACATCAGAGCAAAGATAAGAGAAAAGCAAAATTAATATGTGAAGAGAAGGCAGAAATAATGAAATGGGAAGCCAGCGATATGAACATGGTGTTAACAATAATAAAGAAATGGCAATATGGGACTTTGGAATGTTGCCCTCTTTTTCTCAAAGATATAGAATAACAAGAGAAATTTAAAAAGGTGGGCACTTCACAGTGCCCAGCCTGTACCTCCTAACCAATTTCAATTGGCTAATGCAAATTGGAATGCAATTATTTTGCCTGAAATTGGATAAAACACCTCTTTTTTTAGTTGAAAATAAAAGTTAGAAATTTTAACATTAGAAACAGCTCCTCTTTTAAAACTGCTCCATCTCTAATAACAAGGGATAGACTCAAGGAATCCCTCACTGGTTTATTGTGTGAGTAAAGTTACTGTTTTTTCTCTTACTATATACTACATGGATAAAAAAATGGTAAAAACTAATTAAGAAATTATTACAACATATAATGCTCAAGTTGGGCAAAGTTACATTTTCCAAGTGCACAGAGCATGAGGGTAAAAAAATAAAGGCAGTTTGGAAAAAAAAGGCATTCCCTTCATTTCTGTGTTTAACCTTCGTAAGGTAGAAGTTGGGCTGAGAAACCTTTAGAGGAAGGTTGCTTTAATTTGTTTGTTTCTAAGCAGCCTCTGGTTATTTTTGCTTTTCTAAAAAGAAAACACTATTAGCCAAGAATCTGAAATCATACAATAAAATTTTTATATACATTTCTGTTCTAAATCCGCAAAAAAAGTTTCAAATTGGTGTACTAGACACTGTACTTACTAGTAACCACACAGACAGGGTGGAAAATACTGGTTGCTTCTTACAATTAGTATGTTCACTCATGCGTCTAGAGGAGAACAATAACCCAAACTAAAAACATTCCAATTTACTCGCCTTAGGAGGGGGAAACTAAAATATGTTGTAATACTCTTTCATATATACTTCTAGAAAACCCAAAACTACCACAATTGCAAACCAAGATAAACTATGTCTTTAGTTTGCTTTTTTGGTTTCAAAATGAAGAATAGAACATTCCAGAGTTCATCAAAATGGTAATCCCTGGTGCCTCCTCCCCAGGTCTTTAGTTGTACTAGCAAAATATACAAGAAACCTTTGTTCTAGGAGTTCACCAACAACTCAAATCATATACTTTTTCTTTTTTGAAGGTCACACTCAGGTTAACCTTCAATAATTACCTTTCATTGTTAACTACATGCTCAAATTACGTGACTTCTTAATTTGAATTACCACGTTACTACATATTTGTTGACATGTTAACTCGGAGTCATCTTCTGGCTGTCTCATAAATGCATGGTTTATACAGGTTGTGGTGAATTGAGTTCCT
>NW_004444362.1:113779-114762 GCF_000243295.1 Trichechus manatus latirostris | reverse complement strand
CTAGCCTCCAGAACTGTAAGGAAATAAATTTTTGTTCTTTAAAGCCACCTACTTTGTGGTATTTTATTATGACAGCCCTAGAGCAACAAATCATCTCCAACATTATTCACTCTTGAGTTCGTTATTCTATTTCATTTTTCTTTCCAGCATTACCTCAGTATAAGAGTTTATAGTTATTCATTTAATTACTGTAATAATAGCTAACTTACTGAGCTCCCAGTATGAGTCAGGGACTATTATCAGTGTTTTACATGTACTCATCATATTACTCTCACATATTCCTGTGAAGCAGAAACTGTTGCTCTTCTCTTTCAAAAGATGAATAAAAGAACTTGGAAGTTAGGTAACTTGCCTGAGGTTATACAGTTAAAGCTGTCCTCACCCAGGCAGTCTGGCTCTAGAGCCTGGCTTTCCACAGGCGAGTTACCCAACCTTCTTAAGAGCAGGAATTTATCTTTTTCACTATGTTTCCAAAAGTGTTCCTAGCACAAAGAAAAAACCAAAAAACCAAACCCATTGCCTTCAAGTTGATTCTGAAGCTTAGCAACCCTATAGGACGGAGTAGAATTGCCCCTGAGGGTTTCCAAGTAGAGGCTGGTGCATTCAAACTGCTGACCTTTTGATTAGCAGCTGTAACACTTAACCACTGCACCACCAGGGCTCCGTGAGACGTTATTCGATTCATACTATATTTTTAGAATGAATAAATAAATCAGAGGGTGAAGGTGTGAGTATAGCAAAATGAGAAGACAATGTCATTCTATATAGTATGTCAAATCTAGATCAGCAGCATTCCAGAAAATCCAAATTAGTAAAGATAGGCTCAGGGTAATTAGTTAAACAGGAGAATTGACTTTGTTCTGAACTTTTAAAACTGTCTCACTCATCCTTGCCCATACGAATTTTCGTGTTGAATACCTTCTTCCATTAGCAGTTAATATCCCTAATCTTTTTTGAGTCTTTTTGATAAAATGAGAATTCCA
>NW_004444362.1:110563-112763 GCF_000243295.1 Trichechus manatus latirostris | reverse complement strand
TGGTTTACATGAGCTCCTGTCAACTGTCAGCCACCATGTTCTAAGGCAGTACACGCCACCAGAGGTGACACCGCGTCACATGCCCCTATCCACCTGAGTTTAGAGCAATGCTAAAAAGAAAGAGACAGGTACTCTAATTTCTTATCTTCCAATGAATGCTACTTTTGATTCTTTTCCTTCCTTTTTATGGAAATTTATAGTTTTTCTTACACACTCTCTTATAGACCGTATATTCTTTCCTAGCATTTATTACTGTTAGAATGAAATATCAGGGAGATCCTCTCTACCTTTCACAAGGTATGTGTTTGTCATGTTGCTTTGCTGTGTGGTGTTTGATTACTGTGTCTTTCCCCAACTAGACTGTATGATCTATGAGTGAGGGGGGTCATGTGGCAATTTGGTACCTCCTGGAGTGGGGCACTGGTGATACAGGGGTTAAGCGTTCAGCTGCTAACCAAAAGGTTGGCAGTTTGAATCCACCAGCCGCTCCCTGGAAACTCTATGGGGCAGTTCTACTCTATGAGTCAAAATCTACTCAACAGCAACGGATTTGATTTTTTGTTTGCTTGTTTGGAGTTGGGCAAAATGGTGGCCCTGTGTCAGCTGTTTTGTTTATCATTTCATGTTGTGTACAAAATAGGCACTAGACAATAGTTGTTAAATGAATGAATGAATAAATTTCTCTCTACTTTGGAAATACGTTAAGTAATTCAAATTACTTCTCTATGAAATCTAAAATGCCCATCTACATACCTTACTTGAGTGAAGTCTTCCAATAACTCCTGCTTGTCCCAGGGTACATTAAAATTCATTAAAGACTTAAGTGACTTTTGAAAGACCATGTAAGGATAATAATAATAATAGTAACTGGTATTTATGTATTATTGTATATTTTCAAAGCATTTCTGTATACGTTATCTTTCCTTATCCTTCAAATAATCCTGTGAGGGAGATATACAATTGTTCTATTTTTAGATGAGAAAATTGAGGGTCAGAGAGGATAAGATACTTGCCTTCTATCTCTATTTAGAATATGTTGTTGTTGTTGTGTGCCATCAAGTCAATTCTGACTCATAGCTGCCCTATATGACAGAGTAGAACTGACTGCCCCATAGGGTTTCCTACGCTAAAATCTTTAAGGAAGCAGATCGCCAGGTCTTTTTTGCTGGGGTTCAAACCACCAATCTTTTGGTTATCTGCTGAACATTTCAACCATTGCAAGATTTTTTTATTCCAAATCTTTTATCTTTCTACTGTATAAACTTAAGACTCTTCATCTGAAACAAAATAATGATAATAATAAATGAAGTGATAAAACAAAAGAATTACCAAGAACTCCTAAAATTAATAGGAGATAGAAAGATTTAAAAGTTTACTTATTTATTAATTCAACATATTTTTATCGAGCATCCAACGGGTACCAGTCATTAATCAAAGTGCTAGGAATACAGAATGAAAAAGACAAAAAAAAAAAAAAAAAAAGACATTCCCTTATGAATCTTCAGTGGAAAAGAACAACTAACACATGTATGAAACTGGACGGTGTAACCACCAGAAATGTAGTCTCTGTCCAGTGTGCACGTGTGTGTGTGTGCACACATCTGTACCTAAGATAAATAGCAGTAGACAGATGCTGAGGAACAAAATGACAATATGAAGTGGACCGAACTTAAAAAAAAAAAAAAAGATCTTCACCCACACAGCCCTAGATCCACTGAGCATCCCAATTACAGGGCAGGGGCCCAGGAATGTACATTCCTAGCAAGTTGTCCCTCTATAGCAACAACTATACTAGGTAACGACTTAATATGGGAACAAACAGCTGCAAAGGTAAATAGTACTTAAGTTCAAGATAAAAGGATTTAGGATTAAAAATCTTGATTTCTTCAAGTTAGATTCTGAATACTTGGCGTTTGGGTCACTTCAGATACGTAATTTAACTGCTTTAAGCTTCAGTTTCCTCATCTATAAAATAAGGGTGATATAATATCAGGAAGGCAAAGATGAAGACAAAGAAGAAGAAGAAAGAGACGGAGAAGATGTATATGACAGGGTTATTATGTGAAGATAAAGAGATCGTAAGCGAACAAAAAGTAGATATGATAAAAATGACTACTACGTTTGTGCTGCAATATGAGAATGTTGCTGTTGTTGTTAGATGCCATCAAGTCGATTCCAACTCATTGCAATGCTACCTGAC
>NW_004444362.1:104583-110025 GCF_000243295.1 Trichechus manatus latirostris | reverse complement strand
CTACATGTGGTAGGTGAACTATTAGTGCCAATTCTTTACTTTTTAGCAATAGCCCTTGATATGGCCTTGTGATGGTCAGAGTATACCTCCCCACCCCGTGCCTCTACATTGGCCAGAGGCTTGAAATGTGGTTGAACGTTGATCTTCTAATGCTTGTGCCATTGTCTCAACTATGCAGTCTACTGACCCCACGTGAATGAAAAAGTGGAGCAGAACCTGAAACCCACCAAATCAAAGCCGACGAAACCTGGCGTAGAATTAGCAGGCTCCCAGCCACTTTGCAAACACGTGGGTGAGAAACAAGTGCATACTGTTTTATGTTACTCATCAGTTATGATTGTCTGTTATTCAGCTGTGTTTTGTCAATAGCTAATGGATACAATGTAGTTCTTTCCTGCAGTGTAGCACAGACTTACCCTTTATATATGTATTTAATGTCATTGTGCTTTAGGTGAAAGTTTACAACACAGATTAGTTTCTCATTCAAAAATTTATATGCAAGTTGTTTTGTGACATTGGTTGCAATCCCTGCATTGTGCCAGCTCTCTCTCCCTTTTCCCTTTCCACCCCGGTCCATTTGTCCATTTGTCCATTTTCCTGTCCCTTCCTACCTTCTAGTCTTTGCTTCTGGGCAGATACGCCCATTGGGTCTCATATACTTGATTGAACTAAGAAGCATGTTCCTCACGTCTGTTATTGCTTGTTCTATAGGCCTGTCTGATCTTTGGCTGAAAGGTGGACTTCGGGAGTGGCTTCAGTTCTGAGTGAGCAGGGTGTCTGGGAGCCACAGTCTCAGGAGTTCCTCCAGTCTCTGTCACACCAGTTTATATACATATGTGTGTGTGTGGGTGTCTGTGTGTGTATGTTTATGTATATTAACACATGTCTTTCGGATGTGTCTAGTATTATCAACTAGCTAGGAAACTCCATTATAAAAAGAACCAGTTTCAAAACTATATTTGTACCATCTTCCAGTGCCTAATAAACAAATAAATGTCATTCATGGGCCCTTTATTCTGTAGTTCAGTACTGTACGAATTTAACACTTAAATAATTCAAAAAAAAAAAAAACAACTGACTGGTTCTTTTCATCCTATCCTAACCCCAGTGTTCTATTTGTAAGTGAAAAGTATTATTTATTCTGCCTTCCCTTCCTTTTTTATGCTATGAAAATAGGAAGACAAAAAAAATACTTGGCCCCAAATCACATACTACTTGCTAAACCTACTAATTTGCACAGTGGCTGAGTCTTGGATTACATAAATATGTTTCAGAGCCAAAATAAAATCCATCGTTTGACTTCAAGTTAATGCCCGACTGGTAGTGCACTAAAACTTTGGGTTCCACTGCTCCACAAATTTAGGGTAAGATTCTAAAACTGTTATTTGTGGTGAGAATGGTATTCTACATCAGGCTATCACTTTTTTCATTTTGATATTTAGCCGTTTTTCTTGATGATCTATTGCCTCAGAAATTTGGGAGAGATTGAGCTTGAGTAGGGTGAGGAGAGAAAGGGATAGAAAAATAATTTAGAGGAAGACATCATGGAAATGAGATACGGAAAGAAAACATGACAGAGTATCAAGTGAATTTCTCACTCTCATCTTCTTCACTCTGTCCTTAATAATAACAAATGACTAAATGGGAAAAGAGCAAGTTCACAGAGTTTGAGCTCAGATGTTTTAATAGTCTCTTTCTGGGCTTCTTTTATGTTTGCTAAATAAATTCTTCTGAAAGTTGTCCATATACTTATATTTGTAGACAGTTGAAGTATAATCTTCTTGGCGTGGCTATTAAAAGCACTGGATATGAAAAAGAAAAAAGAAACTTGGGCAGTTCATTTCACACTCAAAGAATTGCTTGTCAGAGAGTTAGTAACAAAAGGAAACATTTTAATGAAAAGGACATGGAAAAAATGAGAACTGACCATCTTAGGACACATGCTTGTTTTCTATGACTGCCTGTACTTTGACAACTAGAGATAAAAATCCTTCATGCTGCCCTGTAAGAAGAAAGGCTGCTGTATTATGATTTGATTAGTAAAATAATACCAGGAGCTTAGACTGGAGAAACCCCGAGAGTATGGTCCCCAGATACCCTTTTAGCTCAGTGGTGAAGTCATCTCCAAGGTTCACTGTTCAGCCCGGGAGTGGACAGCCCGGTAAAACCAAATGGGACTAATGAGGTACAGCAGTCCAGAGACAAGGGCCAGAAGGCAGAGGGGGACAGGGTAGCTGGTGATAGGGAACCCAAGGTTGAGTAAGGATAGTGTTGATGTGTTGTGAGGTTGTTAAGCCTTGTCATAGGGCAACATGTGTACTAACTGTTAACGGAGAAACTATTTTGTTCTGTAAGCCTTCATCTAAAGTGAGAATAGCAGCACAATTGGAGGAGCGTAGTCAATGTCACTGAACTGTGCATGTAGAAATTTTTGAAATGGTGTATCTTTGGCTATGTATATTTTCACCAAAAAAAAGGTCGAGAAGGGAGAGGGTTGACATGTTGTGGGGTTGTTAACCGATGTCATAAAACAATATGTGTACTACTGTTTCATGAGAAACTATTTGTTCTGTAAGCCTTCACCTGAAGTACAATAATAAAAAAAAAAAAATGCCAAAAAAAAAAAATAATAATAATACCAGGAGCTTATTGTGTCTGCATTCCAAATAGACCTTGACCAGGAGAACATTCTATATCTGGAACACGTCCAGAAGCCCTTTGAAAGGGGGAGGGGATCTGTTTTAAAAGCACAGTTTTTTTTCACATTTGACTTTATCTGGATTTGGATCTCCGGATCATTACAAACTACTCCAAACCTTCTGGAAATGGGGCTAAAACGAGATCATTTGATTGTCCAATATTCAGCAAGTGTTCATGGAACACCTTCTAAGTCCAGGCTTTTTTACTAGTTCCTGGGTACAGAGTAGGGCAGAGGAGAGAGTAAAGCAAGCATGGCCTCTGCTCTCATGGAAGCTCACTGTCTAGTGGGGGAGACATCAAATTAGAAAGCTGGAAAATATCACATACTGCTGTAATTTCAGATATGTAACATTATGCATTTCTCAAAACCCATAGAACTGTCCAAGAGTGAACCCTAATGTAAACTATGGACTTTTGTTAATAATAATGTATCAGTATTGTTTCATATAACAAATGTACCACACTAATGCAAAATGTTAATATTAGGGAAACTATGTGTATTTGAGGTGGGGAAGTATACAGGGACTCTGTATTTTCTGATCAATTTTACTATAAGCCTAAAAGTGCCCTAAAATAATAAATTCTATTAAAAAATTAAATCTACAAGAAAAATAAATATCACACAGGTTAGTGTAAATAGTGAAAAGATACATGAAATAAACAAAGTGAAGGAAATATTGGTGGCTGTGGCAGGGGTGGGGTTGTTGGGGCTCACCATGATCGAGCCCTAAATCATCAAAATGTATTTAGGTGATTCTCTCAACACCGGACGGACAGAGATTTTTCATATATTAAAAATAATTATTTGAGATTTTTATCTTACCCTTTGTAATTTGTTGGTTAATTTTACCATATATAAGGTTAAAGATTGCACGTTAAGATTTTGTGGATTACTGTCCCCCAGCCCCACCACCAGTCCATGCTGCAAACAGGCCATCCTCACTCTTCACCTACTGGATCTGCTCTGCTGCACCATAGCTGAGCAACCTGCCCTGACCAGCTGGACAAGGTAGTGAGAAGTATCATGCCCACAGACTAGAAAGTAACAAAACACTCAAACTATTTCAGAACTGAGAAAAGGAAAGGATACTTCCAAACTTGTTCTGTGAGGTCAAACCCTGGTACAAAAACCAGGCAAAGATGCCACAAAAAAAGAGACAAAATTACAGACCAATATCTGTATGAATAGAGATGTAAATATTCTCAACAGAATTCTAGCCAATAGAATTCAGCATTGTATCAAAAAAAAAAAAAAAATACACCACAACCAAGTGGGATTCATACCAGGTATACAAGAATATTTCAACATTAGACTATCAAGCAATGTAATCTACCACATAAATAAAATAAAAGAATGACATGATCATCTCCATTGATGCAGAAAAGGCATTCAATAAATTCCAACACCCATTCCTGATAAAAACTCTCAATAAAATAGCTATAGAAGGGAAATTCTTCAACAAAATAAAGGGCATCTATACAAGAGCAACAGCCAACATCATTCTCAACAGAGAGAAGTTGAAAACATTCCCTCTGAAAGCAGGAACAAGACAAGGATGCCCTTTATCACCACTCCTATTTAACATTATGCTGGAAGTCCTAGCTAAAGCAATAAGGCAAGAAAAAGAAATAAAAGTCATCCAAATTTGTAATGAAGAAGTAAAACTCTCCCTATTTGCAGATGTTATGATACTATACATAGAGAACTCAAAAAACTTCTCAAGAAAACTACTGGAACTAATAGAAAGATTCAGCAGACAGTAGCAGGATATAAGATAAACATACAAAAATGGGTTGGATTCCTATACACCAATAAAGAGAACGACAAAAAGAAAATCAGGAAAACAATACCATTTATAATAGCCTCTAAAAAAATTAAATACTTAGGAATAAATCTAACCAGGGATGTGAAAGACCTACACAAATAAAAATACAAAACACTCTGCAAGAAACCAAAAAAGACCTACATAAATGGAAACACATACCATGCTCATTAATAGGCAGACTCAACATTGTGAAAATGTCAATTCTACCCAAAACAATCTATAAATACAAGGCAATCTCAATCCAAATACCAACAGCATTCTTTAATGAGACGGCAAAACTAATCATTAACTTTATATGGAATGGAAAGTGGCCCCAGATAAGTAAAGCATTATTAAAGAAGAAGAACAAAGGAAGAGGCCTCACACTACCTGACCTCAGAACCTACTTATACAGCTACGGTAGTGAAAATAGCCTAGTGCTGGTACAACAACAGACACAATGACCAGAGGAACAGAATTGAGAACTCAGATGTAAATCCATCCACCTACGGTCAGCTGATCTTCGACAAGTCCCAAAATCCATTAAATGAGGAAAAGATAGTCATTGGCAAAACTGGATATCCATCTGTTAAAAATGAAACAAGACCTATACCTCATGCCATACACAAAAACTAATTTAAAATGGATTAAAAACCTAAATATAAAACCCAAATCTATAAAGATCATAGAAAAGGTCCTAATACACGGCATAAACAGGATACAAACCATAACTAACAATACACAAATACCAGAAGATAAGCTAGATAATTGGGATCTTCTAAAAATCAAACACTTAACGCTCATCAAACAACTTCATGAAGAGTTAAAAGAGAACCTACAGACTGGGAAAAAAAATTTGGCTATGACAAACCTGACAAAGGTCTATTCTCTAAAATCTATAGAAAAACCCAACACCTCTACAACAAAAAGAAATAAT
>NW_004444362.1:82546-103701 GCF_000243295.1 Trichechus manatus latirostris | reverse complement strand
AATGTTCTACATCCTACTTTGGTGAGTAGTGTCTGGGGTCTTAAAAGCCTGTGAATAGCCATCTAAGATACTCCACTGGTCCCACCCCATCTGGAACAAGAGAGAATGAAGAAAACCAAAGACACAAGGGAAAGATTAGTCCAAAGGACTAATGGACCACAACTACCACGGCCTCCATCAGACTGAGTCGAGCACAACTAGATGGTGTCCAGCTACCACCACCAATGGCTCTGACGGGGATCACAATAGAGGGTCCGGGACAGAACTGGAGAAAAATGTAGAACGAAATTCGAATTCACAAAAAAAGACCAGACTTAAACTCACTGGCCTGACAGATACTGAAGAAACTCCGAGAGCATGGCCCCTGCACACTCTTTTAACTCAGTACTGAAGTTACTCTTGAGGTTCACCCTTCAGCCAAAGATTAGACAGGCCCATAAAACGAATGATAATGCACGTAGCCCAACCGTGTATATGAGACTAAATGGGCACATCAACCCAGGGGCAGGTGGGAACAGGAAAGCTGGATAAATGGAAATGGGGAACCCAAGGTCAAGGAGGGGAGAACGTTGACACATTGCCAAGTTGGCAACCAATGTCACAAAACAATATGAGTATTAATTGTTTAATGAGAAATTAATTTGCTCTGTAAAACTTCATCTAAACGACAACAAAAAATAAGTAAAATTTAAAAAAAGACTTTCTGCTGTGTAGTCTATGATTTATATCTTTTCAAAAATTGTTGATATTTTTATCTGTCAAACCTACAGATGCTATCTAGGCTGAAATTGGTTTCAATCTCTTTGAAAACAGAATATTAATGTTTTTGGCTACTGGCCAAAAGTGTGTTATTTATTTGAAATACTAAGTGAGTAAAAATATGCTAACTTTACATCAGAACACTAGTAACTTAAATGACAACTTTTTAAGATGTAGTCAGTTGTTTCCAAAACAACTGAATTATTTTTTTCTTATTATAGTGTTAGCCAAGATAGGCTTTTAAGATGTCAGTTTTCTAACATCTTTTGAAAATCTTATGAGGGAGGACAATATTTTGAAATGTTATCTGGTGATTGTTTATTCCTGGTAATTCTTGCTGCCCTGAAGTCCTCCACCCACTGAGTGAGGCATCCTGAGCTTCAAGAAGAGGGCAGAGGCCAACCAAAAGCAAAGATGAGAAAGTTCAGTTTTGACTTCCAAAACTACCTCTTCACACTGTCTTCAGAGAAGACGATTGCGAGGTTCCAGGCTGTTTAGAGAAGGAAAAGAGTTTTCTAAATTAAAATAATGTTTAAGTCCTTTAAACAGCAATAATCAGAGTTTGCCGAATGAGGAAGACGGGATTTTTAAGATGAGCCACAGAGTAGGAAAGATGCAGTATATGACCCAGGGGCAATTCCCACCTAAGAGAAAGGAGAAAACCCTCTAAGCTGATCAGGAAATGCATAATGGAAGTAAAAAGAGTGTGTAACCTGTTCCCTGCACACACACACACACACGCACGCATGCATACATACACCCACCACTCTCCTCAGGGCTGAAACACCAAGATGTACAGACAGATAGTTGCCCTTGAGTCGACTTTGTCTCATGGCAACCTATGTACAACAGAACAAAATGTTGTCTAGTCCTATGTTATCCTCTGGATCGCAAGCATGTTCCAGTCCATTTTTGTGTCTATTGTGTCAATCCACCTTACCGAGTGTCTCCCTCACCCTTATTGACTCTCTATTTCTCCAGACATGATGTCCTTCTCTAGCAATTGATCCCTCCTGACGATGTGTCCAAAACAAATGAGTTGGACAATATTGTGATCCATAAGATTTTCATTGGCTAATTTTTAGCAGTAAATTGCCAGACCTTTCTTTTATCTGTCTTAGTTGGGAAGCTCCACCAAAAGGTACCCACCATATATAATCCAGCTGACATTTGAAATACCAGTGGCATAGCTTCTAGCATCTTCTAGCATCAAGCCATCACAATAGGACAAAACGACAAAAGTTGCAAGGGGGCCTATAATCAGAAGCTCCAGGGTTGACATCACAGAGCAAGGTCAAGTGGAGAATGCAGCTGGATCTTAGAAGACTGAGCAACACCAGTAGTGGTCCAGAGGGTTTCACCATCAGCTGGGTGATGTGGCCAACCTCCCCAGGACAATCACCGCAATCTGTACTAGCCCAGGGAAAAGAGTGTAAGTTATACTAGAGCATAAGTCTTCAAAGGTGGACACAGTGAGAACAGGTTGATGCCCAGAGAGCAGACTGGACTAGACCCTTGGGAGCTAGTAAGAGATGAGTACATTTTCCCAGCCAGAATAATATGTGAGCCCAGCCCACACTTAGATCAGGCCTTGGGAGAAGAGAAGAAAGAGAGGGAAAAGGCTGAAACTGACTAAATGTCTACCCATAAGGGACTAACGTTATAAGCCAGCAGAGACTGAGATACCTTGAAATGGCAAGCTTAGGCTTAACGCCTCCTCGTCTGTGGAAGACGGAGTTCACTTATTAAAAATAATTGAACTTCTACATATATAAGTTGTACTGCATAAACTTAAACCTGTTACTTTTAAGAAAGTTATTTCATCTTCTTGTGCCTCAGTTCAAGTGTGAAACTTTATTATTATTATTTTTATTTTTATTATTATGCTTTAGGTGAAAGTTTACAGAGCAAATTAGTCTCTCATTAAACAGTTAATACACAAATTGTTTTGTGACATTGGTTACCAACCGCACGATGCGTCAACACTCTCCCCTTCTCCACCCTAGATTCCCTGTTTCCATTCATCCAGTTTTCCTGTCCCTTCCTGCCTTCTCATCTTTGGTTCTGAGCTGGTGCACCGATTCATCTCGTATATATGATTAAACTACAAAGCATGTTCCTCACGTGTGTTATTGTTGGCCCTACAGGCCTGTCTAATCTTTGGCTGAAGGGTGAACCTCAGGAGTGACGTCAGTAGTGAGTTAAAGGACGTCAAGGGGTCATACTAGGGAGTTTCTCCAGTCTTTGTCAGTGGGTGAATCTGAATTTTGTTTTACATTTTTCTCCCACTCTGTCCAGAGCCCTCTATTGAGAGCCCTGCCACAGCAGTCAGTGGTGATAACTGGGCATCATCTAGCTGTTCTGGGCTCAGTCTGGTGGAGGCTGTGGTAGTTGTGGTCCATTATCAAGTGTGAAATTTTAGCTTTTAATTAAAAAGAGGGATGCAAAGTTCTACTTATAAGCTGTGTTCATTCACTTACAATATTCTCCAAAATATATGTCCTGCCAAGACAGGCCTTTTAGTCTATATTACTCATGGATGCATCTCTGTTATCTGAAGCAGTGTCCCACACATAGTGGAGGCTCAATAATTTGTAAAAAATAAGTATATGAAGTGCAAAGTGTTGTTGTTGTTGTTGTTGGTTGCTGTCAAGTCGGCTCAGACTCATGGTGACCTTATGTGTAACAATAAAACATTGCCCAGTCCTGGGCCATCTTCATGATTGTTGGTGTGTTTGAGTCCATTATTGAGGCTATTGTGTCATACACCAGCACTATAATAGGCAGTATTCATATAAAATTTATTTCTCTTTTGTCATCTAATACAGTTTCCATGGAATTCAAAGATCTCTAATTTTCAAATATCTTACACTGGTAAGAATCAGCTTATACCTGAATTTAATATAAATAATCAGTTTGATCAAAAGAGGAAATTAGGATGGGATTGCTTGTCTTTACTGAAAAATCATCATTGTGACCTATACAAAGGAAAACATTAAATAGCGAATTTCCTTGGTATATTTAAAATCTGGTTAATTTTCATACATATTTCAAGAACATGTCTACAACTACACATGACCTGCACCAAGAGACCCTCCGTTGAGACTCTGTTCTATAGTCAGTCCTTGAACAAAAGAATAAAAAGCCTCTCCATAAAAAAGTTGGCAGCTCATATCCTTAAAAAATTAACATTTTGGAACCCAAAAAGGCATTTAATGATCAAACACATGTAATACTGTAAGTAAACAAACCTAATTTTCAGAAGTATAAAATTTCTAATTAAAAAAGGCTTGACCTTGCTTGTTGTGATATTGAAAGCTTCATTTTCATTATCATGCCAATTTCCTACCTCCTCTTCCTACTCCCACTGAGATTTTCTTAAGCCTTTTCTTTTCATGTATTACGAATAAACTCAATGCAGTTGTCTGGGATTTATTCCAACAAGAGAACAATGAAACTTTAGCTTTTGATTTTTATATTCATAAGTTGTTTTTGGAAAGGGACCATTTGAGAAACACTAGTAGTAATTGCCTGCTATGCAGAGTTGTGAAGGATCAGTACCCACAATTGCAATTCACTTGAAAGCAAAGCTCCAAGAGCCCACACAATGCTTCCCGTCTAGTGCCAGACCTACAATCCGTTCTCTGGAAAAAGCACTATTCCTTCCACTGGAAAAGGCGAACACCAAACTGAGCAGCCTTCTCTCTGTTTGTTTTGGGAATGGCTTACTCTTTGGGCTCTAAGGAAAAAAATTCCATTTTTTTAAAATGTTGATATTAATTTACACAGTTGAGATGTTTAAAAATACACCACACTAATGTAAGATGTTAATAATAGAGAAAATTAAGGGAGGGGCCTGAGGAATGACATGAGAATTTTCTTTTCTATTTGGTCAATTTTCATGCTAATCTAAAATAATTCTAAAAAGTAAAATCTGTTAAATAAAAAATAATTTTACCAAAAAAATGCAACGTTATGCTGTAGTAACAAATGGTCTCAAACTATGATTCCCTTACAAGGGATTATTTCTTGTTAATGGAACTTGTCTATCACAGATCGACTGCGGTTTTGCTCCTTGATGTCTTCATTCCAGAAACCAAGCTGATGAAACCATTTTGTTACCATCCTTGTTGATTATCATGGCACAGGGAAAGAGGAGATGGTGAATGACTTACTGGCTCTTAAAAACTTATACTTAGAAGTGACAAACATTATTCTTGTTCATTTTCTTGGCCAAAGCAAGTCACATGGCAAAGTTTGATGTCAGTGGGTCAGAGAGATATAATCCTCCTCTTGGAAGGACCATCAAATATCTATGAACAAGAACGCAACTTACCATGAAACCTTTCTGTACCACTGGATAGTAAATCATGAAGTATCAATTGACAAATAATATAATTTTTATTTATACTTTCATATATATATATATTTAATATATATGGTGTGTTTATTATCTGATAGGCTTAATGATAGGCATTATACGTGTGCAATTTCATTTAGATTTAAGAAGTCAGTACATAATTATCCTCATTTTAAAGATAAAGCTATTAATACTTAATGAGGTTAACTTGTTCTGGGTTGCGCAGATAGTAAGTGGTAAGATAGTGCTGATTAATGTACTTGAACTTGTGCTGAAAACTACATTTTCTTTTTCTTTTTTTAATAAATCATAATTTAGGATATCTCAGGGTACAGCTACAGAGACCCCTCAAATAAAACACTAATCGGGGGCCCACAAGAAAGCGGACAATCTGAGACTAGGACAAAGAGAATAATAGAGTTTAGCAGAACTGTATTTTCAAATGAGACCCACCCAGGACAATAGAAAGATTATCCTATAACAATGGAGAATCATTCTTGACATATGAGATCTGGTCTTTTAAAACCGAATAGAACAAATTTTATCATTGCTATCATTTTTTAAGTTAGTTCATTTGATTTCAGGGAAGAATGAGTGGCTGCAAGAGCTAGGAGATAAGGTATCTTGATAGTCTTCTGAATTAATAACTTAATTTGATTCCATCTATCAGAAGCCTCTTGGCAACTACCAAAGCAACCACAACAATTTTCCTTACAGTCACCAAGCCTACTTATGTCTAACGGAGGGTCAGTGTGCCTTAGTGGATACAACTTGTAACATTTTCTGAATCTGTTTGTTGTGGATTGAATTATGTCCCACAAAAATACGTGTTGTAAATCCTAACCTCTGTGCCTGTGGTTATAATCCCATTTGGGAGTGGTTTGTCTCTGTTATGTTAATGAGGCAGGAGTAGTGTGTGGTGTGTTATGAGTCAATCTCTTCTGAGATATAAAAGAGATTAAACAAGCAAGCAGAGGAGACACTGGTAAGTTAGACGCCAAGACACATGGAGATCTCCAAAACACCAGGAAGCAGAAACTCAAAGAGACAAAGACTTTCCTCCACAGCCAACTGAGAGAGAAAGCCTTCCCCTAGAGCACTCTGAATTCAGACTTCTAGCCTCCTAAACTGTGAGGAAATAAGTTTGTTTGTTAAAGCCATCACTTGTGGTATTTCTTTTGCAGCAGCGCTAGGTAACTAAGACACTACTCAGGCAGTGTTTTATCATCCAGTCTCTTGTCTATTGACCTATTATCTTTGGCATGTCCTCTGTTGACTATAGTTTTTGATGATTCACTTGCACCTATTCAAACCCACCATTGCCAGTGGATGGGAGGATACCTGGTACTCTGGACCAATAAAGTGTCCTACTAGTATCGTCTTCCATGATTCAGTCTAAAGCAGATTAAAAATAATGCTTCTTTCCCGACCCCAAAGAATGTTTCTATGTATATTAATGCCTTTAAATCATGAAAGGTATACACAGTCTTTTATATGATTGTATAAAACAACTAAAGGACCAAGTGACCTAAAATAATCATTCAAAAGCAGACATTGTGTAAGTTCATAGAAAATATATTTGCTATTAATTGCTGAAAAATCTAAGTTTCATTTTCTAAAGTCAATCTTCTCTATAAAGTTAGGCAAAATGAAAAAATATATATATGTACGTACTTAAACTATTTTGAGTATTTATTTTCTAGACCAATGAAACCATTGGTAAGAATGGCACCTTGTAAATGGAATGACAGAACATCTCTTTTGATTTTTTTTCCATGTCAATATTCTTATAGAATGTGAATGATTGAGCTCTTGACATTATATCACACTTATTACTATGAACAAACATCTTATTTATATAAAAAACTAGGACACAAATGGAAAAAATTTTACAGCAGTGAGAATGTTCAGAGACAATACTCATTTTTCGTTTTCTGGTACATTATATCCATCCAAATACATAAAACACTATTTTAATCAACATTAGATATGTATTTTTTTATCACTGGATATCTGTTACAGATATGAAGATACAGAATACTTTTACTGAGGTTTTTTTTTTAAGATTCAAAAATATCACACTATATTTTGGGGATATACAAATTGAAAATATTTTTCAATTATAAATATTTGCATGCTCCTTTTAACAGTCTTATGTAGTAAAGGACTGAAATAATAAGTAGAGCACAAAACTGGACAACTTCCAGATTTCAAATATCCTGTTCCATTTCAGACTTCAGCTTAGAAACCATAATGGCCATTGTAAGATACATATATCTTTCTATATATGTATTTGTATTTTATATACATACATAAAAGGAGAATAAATAGAATAATAATGGATGCCATTTGCAGGTATAATGTATTATGCATGTAATTAAATGCTATCAAAAGATTTGAATTCTATATAAAATTCTTTTGAAATTTTTGTGGACTTTAGCAGGTCACAGGAAATCTCATTGTGCTTCCCTTTCCTCAAAAACACAAAGTCAACTCCTTCACCTCATCACTTTTTCTTAGGGTAAACTTGAGATTCAAAATGAATTATCTCAAGATTGATGATACCTGTATTTTTAAAACAGACTTTTCACCTATCAGTCCTGACCTATCTTAGTAGTTCTATTTCAGTTCTTGCTGAAACTGGATTACCCTCTATCCTCAAAATAAGTGAACTTAAGAGAAATCTAGTAGATTTGCTGATTTTTGAAAAATGGTTAAGCCACTACCTTATACAAATAATGGGCCTAGATATGAACAAGTTAAGAAAAAGGAAGAATGTTCTTGATATACCCAGCAGCAACATCTTATTAACTGAAATGGGGCTATCCTACCTACGTAGATGAGTCAAGGAAACAATAATTATTACTATTTCCAACAGTGGAAGAAACACTAGAAATAGCTACATAAGAAAAATGGAAATGGTCTGCAGCAACATCAGAAAGACAGAAGACAGACCTGCATAGACAGAGAGCACACTCACTGATAACACAATGACACATAATAACTTTTTAAAATATAGTTCATTTTATTTTTATTGTTGCTGTTGAGAATATACACAGCAAAACATAGACCAATTCAACAATTTCTGCATGCACAGTTCAATGACATTGATTATATTCTTTGAATTGTGCAACCATTCTCATTCACCTTTCCCAAGTTGTTCCTCCTTCATTAACATAAAATCACTGCCCCTAAGGCTCCTATGTAATCTTTCAAGTTCTGTTCTCAATTTGATCCATATGGATAAATCTTAAAAGAGCTTAAAGCTCAATGCTCGAAATTAGTTAAGCTAAACTATTGTTGGGTTTTGAGAAGACTTCAGGGGATATTCTTGATTTAAGGGTTCAGGTTTAAAGATTATCTCAGGGTAATAGTTTGAGGGGTTCATCCAGCCTCCATGGTTCTAGAAAATCTGGATTCTATGAAAATTTTAAATTCTGTTCTGCATTTTCCCCCTATTGATCTTCTATAGAATGATTCTTCTATAGAATCTTTGATCAAAATGTTCATTAATGGTGGCCGAGCACCATCCAGTTCTGGTTTTATGGCAAAAGGGGCAGTTGTTCATTGAGGCAACTAACCTCACATTCCATTTCCTCCTCCTATTCTTGAATCTCCTTCCTCTGTAGCTCCAGGTGAATAAAGACTAATTGTTGTACATTGGATGGAAAGTTGCAAGCTTTTAAAAGCTCAGGCACTATGCAATGAAGTAGGAGGTAGAATAGAAGCACTAAACACAATATTAGACCAACTATCTGAAATATTCCATGAAACCATGACTTTACACCTCCAAACCAAGAAACCAAATCCCATGACGTGTTCAGTTATACATGAGCAGCCTCAGTAGATACTCTTCTTCTTTTTTTTCCTGTCGTTGTTGTAAACATATCTATCACACAACTTTTGCCAACTCAACTTTTTACAGGTGTACAACTTATTGACAGCAATTACATTAATCAGCTGTGTAACCTTACCCTTAATCTTTGCAATGTTTCCATCACTGTAAACCAAAACTCAGTACCCCACAAGCATAAATCCCCCTCTCCTTCTCCTTCCCACCCCTGGTAACTACTCATAAACTTTGGTTTCTATACATTTGCCTGTTATTGTCTTTTTATATAAGTGAGGTCATACAATATTTGTCATTTTGTGATCTACAACTTCACAACAAAAAGACAAATAACCCAATCAAAATATGAGAAAAAGGGACTTCTGAGCAACATAGCACTATAGACAAAAGCACCACGCCATCCTTCCGCAACAAAAACCAGAAAAACTAAGTCAGAGACAAATGTTAATCTTGAAACCCTAAGCATCACTTGAAGAGATAAAGAACTCACCAAAGCACCAAATGTAATAAGAAACTGACGGAGACCAGAGAGTGAGGAGAGATATGTGCGGAGATCCCCTATCAGCTAATGCAGCATGGATTCACCATCATGGATTCCTGTTGGAGATCGACGAACAGGGAATACGGGAAAGCAGCTTCACAGAGCTCCCAGCAGGAGACAGAACAACTAGTAACCAGTGATATATGCTTTCCCACCCTCCACACTTCTTCACCTCTACTTAGTCTCCTCTGCTTCCTGCACCACAGTCTCTTGGCTGGGAGACACTGGCTTCAGCCCTGTGCCACTTGGATTCCACCTGCCTACACTGGCTGGCTCCCTGAGTGCCATTTGTTTGTTGCTAGTATTGCTTTTTTCTGCTTCTTTTAGTTTCTTCCATACTTCTCACCACCTCCCCCTCCTTTCTGTCAAATACCTGGCTCCATGTGCCATATCTGCTTCTTTCTGAAAGGCTGTGAAATGCTGGTCAACTGTGGAACTGCTTCCCAGCCCATAATGCCATGCTGGTGGGATACCAGGGGCTTTTTTTTTTTTTTAATTTATTCTGTTTCTTTTTTGTTTGTTTGTTTTCTTTTTCTTTTCGTTTGTTTTCTTTTTCTTTTCTTGGCTTGGGAGCCCCTTCTAGCTGGGCTGCACTGCTTGGCTTGGAAGCTACTTCCTTTGTCTGTGCAGCTGCACAGTGGGATCCCTGGAGGCATTTCTTTCTTTTTTTTGTTTGTTTGTTTGTTTTCTTTTCTCTCTTTTTCCCTTTTTGTCTTTCTTCATTTCTCAGTTTCTCATCTCTCTATACTTACCTTCTCTTCCTGTCTCCTGAATACCTGGTGTTGTGTAACACCTCTACCCCTTCTAGCCAGGCTGTACTTCCTAGCCTGGGAGCCATTTACCCAGTCTTTGCAGCCGCACCTGTGGGGTTCCCTGGAGGCTTTGCTTTTCTTCTCGTTTTTTTTTTTTTCCTAATTTTTATTTATTTATTTATTTTCTTTTATCCTGTTTTCTTTTTCTCTATTTCTCAGTCTCACGTCTCTCCACTCCCAAGACAAGCTCCCTTAGCACACTTTTGTGGGTTTTTGCTTGTTTTTGGCTCCTGCTTTTCTCTTCTATATCTCCTCTTTCCCATACCCATCTTAGCTCCACACAAAACAATCTCCCCCCTCACCTGCACGGTGCACTGAACATCACACCTCGAGTTGCACAGGCACGGCCTACCAGAACCTGCCCTGCACTGATTCCCAGCCCACCCTGTTGGCCCTAGTACGTGCCACAAACAACCCATCCCAGCAAATCCCTTCAGCTGGGCCTGCCCTGCTACACCATAGCTGAGCAACTGACCCTGACCATTGAACAGGAGGCAAAAAGTATCATGCTCACAGATAAGTAAAAAACAAAGAACACACAGCTCAACTGCTCAGACATGACCAAATAAAACAAAAAAAGCAGGCCAAAACAAACAAACCTACAATCAATAAATGAGCAAAATAAACTACCGAATGTCCCGAAGACTGCAGACAATATCAAAATGTATACAAAAACAGGACACGAAGGTTCCAGTAGGCATCCAAAATAAAACACCAGATGATTTTCCAGTAGAAGAAAAGGCACTAGAACTACCTGATAGGGAATTCAAATCTCTAATATTCCCAGCTATCCAAGAGTTGAAGCAAAAAGCAGACAAAAATGAGGAAACAATAGACAAATTCATGGAAAAGGCAGACAAAAAAAGGAAAAATTCAGGAAAACAATACAATAGCAAAATGTCAAAAATAAATTCACAACTATAAATCATACAAAAATAATAATTAGAAATCCAAAAGATAAACAGCAAGATTTCAGATATGGACAGTGTCATAGAAGGGCTGAAAAGCAGGTTTGACACAATGGAAGACAGGATCAGAGAAATTGAAGACAAACACTTGGCTACAACTCTGTTTGAGGAAAAATCAGAAAAAAAGAAAGAAGGAAAATGAAGAAACCCTAAGAATTATGTGGGATACAATCAAAAGCAAGAATTTCTGAGTGATTGGAGTTCCAGAACAGGGGAGAAAACAGAAAACACAGAGAGGATCATTGAAGAACTGCTGACAGAAAACTTCCCCACTACCATGGAAGATGAAAAGTGGATCATCCAAGAAGCTCAAGGAACCCCATATAGGATAGACCCCAAAAGAAAATCACCAAGGCATATCATAATCACACTTGCTAAAACCAGCAACAAAGAAAGAATCCTGAGCCCAGCTTGTGGGAAAAAAAGTCACATAGAGAGGAGAAACAATAAGACTAAGCTCTAATTATTCCGCAGAAACCATGCAGGCAAGAAGGAAATAGGAAGACATATATAAAACCTTGAAAGAAAAAAATTACCAGCCAAGAAAAATATATCCTGCAAAACTCTCCTTCAAATATGATGATGAAACTAAGGGACTATGTAAAAACCAAACCAAACTTACAAGAATTATTAAAGGGAGTCCTTCTGTCTGAGAACAAATAACATCAGACTACAGGATGAATCTAGGATGCAGGATCTTACCAGCCAGATACCAACATAGGAAATGAACTCTTAAGGACTATCCAAAACCAAAAGAACTACAGCAGGGAACCAGAGAGGTTAATCTCTAAATGACAACAACAGCAGAACAATAAAGGATGGAATAAACGGTGTAGGTATAGAACCTTCTAATGGAGAGGAAAGCAGGACGATATCAAGTAATAATAGACTGATTCTAATCTAGGAAAATAAGGGTAAATTTCAAGGTAACCACAAAGAAAGTTAACAAACCTACTCACCAAAATAAAGTCTCAGTAAAAACAAAACCTACAAAAACAAAAGAAATGAAAACAAAATCTGCAAACAAAAAGAATTCAGCACAGGAGAGTACGAGGAACAAAGAAAAAGGCAGCACCACAAAATAAAAAAAAGGACTACAAAATGATAGCAATAAATTCACACCTACCAATAATTACACTGAAAGTAAATGGCCTAAATGCACCCATAACAAGATGGAGAGTGACAGAATGGATAAAAAAAAACAGGATCCATCAATATGTTGTCCACAAGAGACACACCTTAGAAGCAAAGATATGAATTTAATAAAAATCAAAGGATAGAAAAAATATATCAAGCAAACACCTACCAAAAAAGAGCAGGAGTGGGAATACTAATCTCAGCTGAAAAAGACTTTAAAACAAAATCCAGTATAAAGGACAAAGAAGGACGTTATATAGTAATTAACGGGACAATCCACCATGAAGACATAACCATAATAAACATCTATGCACCCAATGACAGGAAGCCAAAATACATAAAACGAACTCTAACAGCACTGAAAAGAGAAACTGACAGTTCCAAAATTGTAGTAGGAGACTTCAACACATGACTCTCAGAAAAGGACAGAACATCTAGAAAGAAAATCAACAAAGATACAGAGGATCTAAAGGGCACAATCAGCCAACTTGACCTCATAGACATAGATAGAACATTCCACCCAACAGCTGCAAAGTACACATTGTTTTCCAACCCACATGGAACATTCTCTACAGTAGACCACATCTTAGGTCACAGAGCAACTCTCAACAAAATCCAGAACATTTGAGATTATACAAACTATCTTCTTTGACCATAATGCCATCAAGGTGGAAATTAACAACAGGAGCAAGGAAAAAAAATCAATTACATGGAAACCGATTAACACCCTGCTTACAAACCACTGGGTAATAGAAGAAATCGGAGATGGAATCAAAAACTTTCTAGAATCAAACAAGAATGAAAATACATCATACCAAAACCTTTGGGATACAGCAAAGGCAGTCCTCAGAGGACAATTTATAGCAATAGATGCACACATCAAAAAAGAAGAAAGGATAAAATAAAAACATTAACTACACAACTCAAACAAATAAAGAACAGCCAAAAAAGCCCGCAGCCACCAGAAGAAAGGAAATAATAAAGATCAGAGCAGAAATAAATGAAATAGAGAATAGGAAAACAATAGAAAGAATCAACAAAACTAAAAGTTGGTTCTTTGAAACAAAGAACAAAATTGACAAACCACTGGCAAGACTGACAAAAGAAAAACAGGAGAGGATGCAAATAACCCAAATAAGAAATGATATGAGTGACAGTACAACAGACACAACTGAAATAAAAAGGATCACAACAGAGTATTATGAAAACTATACTTCAACAAATTTGAAAACCTAGAGGAAAAGGATCATTTTTCTAGAAATACACTACCTACCCAAAGTAAGACAAAGTGATGTTGAAAATCTGAACAGACCCATAACAAGAAAAGACATTGAAAAAGTAATAGAAAAAAACCCTCCCAACCAAAAAAAGCCCTGGCCCAGATGGCTTCACTGGAGAATTCTATCAAACATTCAGAAAAGAGCTTATACCAGTACTACTCAAACTATTTCAGAACAGAGAAAAGGAAGTGACACTTCCGAACTCATTTTATGAAGCCATCATAACTTTGATACCAAAACCAGGCAAAGATGCCACAAATAAAGAAAATTACAGACCAATATCTCTCATGAATATAGATGCAAAACTTCTCAACAAAATTCTGGCCAATAGAATTCAGCATTGTATCAAAAAAATAATACACCATGACCACATAAGATTCATACTAACTATGCAAGGATGGTTCAACATTAAAAAATCACATAAATAAAAGGAAAGAAAAGAATCATATGATCTTCTCAATCGATGCAGAAAAGGAATTTGACAAAGTCGGACACCCATTCCTGATAAAAACTCTCAATAAACTAGGTATAGAAGGGAAATTTCTCAACATAATTAAGGGCATCTATACAAAACCAACAGCCAACATCATTGGTAATGCAGGGAGCCTGAAAACATTCCCCTTGAGAACAGGAACAAGACAAGGATGCCCTTTATCACCACTCCTATTTAACATTGTGCTGGAAGTCCTAGCTAGAGCAGCAAGGTCAGAAAAAGAAAAGGCATCCAAATTGGTAATGAATAAGTTAAACTGTCCCTGTTTGCGGATGATATGATACTATACATAGAAAACCCAAAAGACTCCACAAGAAAACTACTGGAACTAATAGAAAGATTCAGCAGAGTAGTAGGATACAAGATAAACATACAAAAATCCATTGGATTCACTTACACCAATAAAGAGAAAGATGGAAAGGAAATCAGGAAAATACCATTTATAATAGCCCCTAAAAATATAAAATACTTAGGAATAAATCTAACCAGGGATGTAAAAGACCTATACAAAGAAAACTACAAAATACTACTGTAAGAAACCAAAAGGGATCTACGTAAATGGAAAAACATGCCATGCTCATGGATAGGTAGACTCAACATTGTGAAAATGACAATTCTACCCAAAGCAATTTACAAATACAATGCAATCTCGATCCAAATACCAACAACATTCTTTAAAGAGATGGACAAACTAATCATTAACTTTATATGGAAAGAGAAGAAGCCCTGGAGAAGTAAAACACTACTGAAGAAGAAGAATAAAAGTAGGAAGACAGGTACTACCTGACCTCAGAACCTACTATACAGCTACAGAAGTCAAAACAGCCTGGTACTGGTACAACGACAGACACATTGACCAATGGAACAGAATTGAGAACCCACAGGTAAATCCATCCACCTACGGTCACCTGATCTCCAACAAGGGCCCAAAGTCCTTCAAATGGGGAACAGACAGTCTTTTTAACAAATGGTGCTGGTAAAACTGGATGTCCATCTGCAAAAAAATGAAACAGGACCGATACCTCACACCATATACAAAAACTAATTCAAAATGGATCAAAGACCTAAATATAAAACCAAAAACTATAAACTTCATAGAAGAAAAAACAGGATCAACACTAGAGACCGTAATGCACAGGATTAACAGGATACGAACCATAACCAACAACACACAAACTCCAGAAGATAAACTAGATAACTGGGATCTTCTAAAAATGAAACACTTATGCTCATCAAAAGACTTCACCAAAAGAGTAAAAAAAGAATCAACAGACCGGGAAAAAAAATTTGGACATTACAAATCAGACAAATGTCTAATCTCTAAAATCTACAACAAAATCCAACACCTCTACAACAAAAAAACAAATAAACCAATTAAAAAATGGGCTAAGGAAATTTACAGACACCTCTCCAAAGAAGATATTCAAGAGGCCATGAGACACATGAGGGAATACTCGTGATTGCTACCCATTAAAGAAATGCAAATGAAAACCACAATGGGCTATCATCCCATCCCGGCAGTAGTGGCACAAATCAAAAAAACTGGAAATAACAAATGTTGGACAGGCTGTGGGAAGATCAGAACTCTTAGCACTGCTGGTGGGAATGTAAAATGATACAACCATTTTGGAAAATGATATGGTGCTGCCTTAGAAAGCTAGAAATAGAAATGCCATACAATCTAGCAATCCCACTCCTAGGAATATATCCTAGAGAAATAAGAGCTCTCACACAAATAGACATATGGGCACCCATGTTCATTACGGCATTGTTCACAATAGCCAAAAGATGGAAACAATCTAGGTGCCCATCAACAGATGAATGGATAAACAAACTATGGTACATACACACAGTGGAGTACTATTCAATGATAAAGAACAATGATCAATCTGCAAAGTATCTCATAACATGGATGAAACTGGAGGGCCTTATGGTGAGTGAAATATGTCAATCACAAAAGGATAAATATTATATGATATCACTATTGTACAAACTCATGAAAAGGTTTACACACAAAAAGAAACAATTTTTGATGGTTATGAGGGATGAGAGGGATGGGGTGGGGAAGTACTCAATAGACAATAGATAAGTGTTAACTTTGGTGAAGGGTAGGACAGTAAACAGTACTGGGGAAGCCAGCACAACTTGTACAAGAAAAGCTCATGGAAACTCCATAGACACATCCAAAATCCCTGAGGGACCAAATTGCTGGGAGAAGGGCTGTGGAGACCAAGATCTCAAGGAACGTCTAGCTCAACTGGCATAACATAGTTTATAAAGAAAATGCTCTACATTCCACTTTGGTGAGTAGTGTCTGGGATCTTAAAAGCCTGTGAGCAGCCATCTAAGATACTCCACTGGTCTCACTCCTTCGGGAGCAAGGGAGAATGAAGAAAACAAGATACAAGGGAAAGATTAGTCCAAAGGACTAATGAACCACAACTACCACGACCTTCACCAGACTAAGTCCAGTACAACTAGATGGTGCCCGGCTACCATCACTGACTGTTCTAACAGGGATCATAACAGAGGGTCCCAGACAGAGCTGGAGAAAAATGTAGAACAAAATTCTAACTCACAAAAAAAGATCAGACTTACTGGCCTGATAGAGACTGGAGAAACCCCAGAGTACAGCCCCCAAACACCCTTTTACCTCAGTAATGAAGTCACTCCTGAGGTTCACCGTTCAGCCAAAGATTAGACAACCCCATAAAACAAAACTAGACTAATTGGGTACACCAGCCCAGGGACAAGGACTAGAGGCAGGAGCAGTCAGGAAAGCTGGTAATAGAGAACCCAAGGTCGAGAAGGGAGAGTGCTGACATGTCGTGGGGCTGTGAACCAATGTCATAAAACAATATAGATACTGTTTAATGAGAAACTATTTGTTCTATAAACCTTCATCTAAAGTACAAAAAAAAAAAAGCCTATTACCCTCAAATAGCTCAAGGTAAAGAAAAAACAATGAGAAAAAGACTTGACTAGACATTTCACCATAGAGAACATTCAAATAGCCACCAAACACATGAAAAGATGCTCAACATCATTAACCATTAAAAAATAAAACAAAACCCATTGCCGTTGAGTCGATTCTGACTCATAGAGATGCAAATCAATATTACAATGAGCTACCACTTCACTTTCACTAGGATGGCTAAGATAAAATAAGAATAATAAATGTTGGCAAGGATGTGGGGAATTTGGAACCCTGATCCATTCCTAGTGGGAATGCAAAATGGTACAACCAGTGTTGAAAACAGTGTGGCAGTTACCCAAAAAATTAAAAACAGAACTACTGCATGACCCAGCAATTCCACTCCTAGGTATATACCCAAAAGACTTGAAAGCAGAGACTCAAACAGACAGGTGTACAGCATTGTTCCTTGCAGCTCTATTCACAATAGCCAAAAGGTGGTAACAACCGACATGCCCATCGAAAGATGAATGGATAAACCAAATGTGGTACATACATACGATGAATACTACTCAGCCAGTAGGAGAAATGAAGTCTTGATACATGCTACAGTATGGATGGAGCTTGAAGACATTTTAGGTTATTTTTTCATGGCATTTTGTGAATTTGATTTCCATCCCCAATATTCCCACTAGACAAATACGCACACACATAAACACCCTCAAATTCAAACAAATTGAAACAGCTTTTCTACAGCAAGGATATCTTTAAGCTCAAAGAAGATAACTTAGACATGGTCAAAACCCACCAAAACAATTGCTTATTTATATTTTCTCTAAACCAAAAAAGAAAAACCCATTGCAGTCCAGTCAATTCCGATTCACGATGACCCTATAAGTTACAGGGTAGAACTGAATTCCATAGGGTTTTCTTGGCTGTCATTTTTTATGGAAGCAGATCACGAGGCCTTTCTTCCACAGACTGGCTGAGTGGGTTCGGACCACCAAACTTTCAGTCAGTAGTTGAGCCCACAAACAGTTTGCGCCCCCACATCTCCTGAATCAAGCATAAATGTCCCCTAGGTGTTCCCCTGATGTCTTAATGACAGTTTTCTGATCAGCCAGTAGTGAGAAAGAATCTCTGACAGACCCCCTTTGTAGACTTACATTTTATAACTATGAAAATCAGCCCTATCGTAGAAATACAAAAGAAATTAACTCATTTTTCAAGGAAGCATAATGTCACAAGCGTGAAAAAATTAAAGCAATAGAGCAAATTAAAAAATCGTCTAAATACTAAAATTGTATTCTAGTAACATCTTGCCTCTAGGTTGATGGGACCACACAAGGTTAAATGATTCCTGCTGCTTGACAATACCTTGCTTTTCAGTGTTTTTTAACTGTTAAAACCATTTCACGGAAATGAGTTCCATGCATTCTAATCAAGTATAATAAAAATTTATTGCTTTTGCAATAAGTGAGCAAAGGAAAATCAAAGAGAACAAAATATCCTCTCCCAGAAGAAGATGATATTTACTTGTGAGTCTCATTACCTGTTTCCAGACTGAACATTGTTATATATAATTCACATTCTACTTCCCAAACATTTTACTTTTCCTTTTGTTTCTCACAGTATCTGGACACATCCTGAAAAGAAGATTTATGGGAACATCTCCCTTACTAGAAGTTTCTTATATTTGTTACATAGTTTTGTGATTGGGCAAAGGAAGAGGATGGCTGAGATATTGGTATCGCCAGGCTGATGTTGAGAGGCATAATATTGCCAGACGGGAATGCAACCCAGAAGTAGAATGATTGAGAATGTATGAAACAGTACATGATTAAAAGGCCACTTTTGGGTTTCAGTGTAAAGAGCTACTTCCTTGGAATCACAAAAGTCCCCTTGTATCACTTAGCTACTATAAAACACAATACAGGCAGTCTCTGGGTTAGGAACGTCTGACTTACATACAGCCTGTAGCCACGAACCAACCCTTATAAAGCCTATTATATTAAAAATTCGAGGTACAGTTTATAATAACAAATGGGCGCTACTTTGCGACATGCATCAAAACACTATTATATTATTATTATTACTGTATTATTATGTTAAAGATGTTTTAGTGTATCTGGAAGTGTTTCTTTAAGATTTTTATGCATAGAAAGGTATACTATATACTAAGATGAACATTTGACTAACTGACGTTAGATACGAATCGTCCCTAACTCTTCCAACCTACATACAAATTCAACATAAAGAGAGACTTAAGAACAGAACTTGATCGTAATCTGGGGACTGCCTGTACATATAAAGAGAGTCAGTGAATGGAGGGCTGTTACCAGTTCACCAAAATCCGCTGTTGTGCTCTAATATTTAGTTCTCAACTCAATTTAATTTCAGTAACAACTAACTATCACATACAATGCCTGATATTTGATGTTTGGGGGATTCAAAGAATGGTGAGACATAGTCCTCCCCTTAAGAAATTTTTGATCTGCTAATCCGAGAAAGAATGGGAAATAACCATTTCTACAGCACTTTACTATTTAGAAAGCATAAAATTCAAATACATTCTCTGATTTAAGCCCCCTAACAACTCTATGAAGTGCTTCACGTACTATTTATCTCATTTTATTGATGTAGAATTTAAGGTTCAAAGTGATTAAGAGAATCACCTACAGTCTTTCAATTAGTTAAGGGAAGAATCAGGACTAGGGTCCGAATTATACAAAAGTCTAGATCAAAATCCAAATTGATTCTATGATGTTTTATATTTACACTTAGATTGTCAAATTAGATCATTTTCAAAAGATTAGAGGAAGACTTTAATTAATATTTGACCACTTTTTTTAAACACACAACAGTGTGTGTGTATGTGTATGTGCATATGTATATATAAAATTTTTCTTACTTTTCCATGAAAACATAGATCAAAATTTCAACTATAACAGAAGGCAAAATTGATCATCTAAAACCTTCCATAATGTAAAAGGGATTTAAACTTACCATGGGTGAGACTTTGAAACAGAAAGAGCTTTCCACTCATCCTTCATGCAATATACTTAGCTAGAATATTAAGGGTTCAGTACCTAGGAAGTGTTAAAGCAGCCATCAGCCTCTTACACTGTATATGGGTATGTGCTTTCTGAAGTAGCTAAGGCCATGTAACATCACCTCTAACATGAATTGTATGAGTACCTTTCTTTCTGCATTCACGCATTCTGCAACCAAAATTTTCTATAAAGTAACACAGCTAGGAATGAAAGTACACAGTTAGGACTGATGATATAAGGGCTTCCTAGGACATAAGAATTGCATTAGGAGGAGGTGAGAAAGAAGAGTCAAGAAAACAGCATCTCTGGAGTTGTGGTTTTCATATACTAGTTCTAGAAATAAAGTTCTATAAACGCTTTCAAATTTTCCTTGATCTGTGGAACCATGTATTCCAGCTATGAGAGAATATATTGGATACTGGTTCAGTGTATATACACATCTTGTATAACAGAAACTCAGTCTCTCAGGGCATGGTCTCACAGATGGCAAAATAACAGTCTTATAATCTTACGGGTTTGAGCCCAATGTATTATTACTTCTCTTTTCTGTAAAATGAGTTCCTTCATCAGTAGCAATGATATGTATGATATCATGATAGCGAATAAGAACTCAGCAAAAAATGCAGAGAGTTTAATGATGGGAGAAACTAAACAGAGGAAGTCTATATTTTAAAATAAGTGTATATTCCAGTGAGAACAATTCTTTATCCCTTCCATGAAGGAAGGTCACTAGGTAAGGTAGACAGTTTGCGCCTGACTACTAACCTAAAAGTTGGTGGTTCGAATGCACCCAGTGGTGTCACAGGAGAAAGCCTTGGTGATCTGCTTCCATAAAGATTATAGACAATGGGGAACATCTAGCTCAACTGGCATAACACGGTTTATAAAGACAATGGTGAGTAGCGTCTGGGGTCTTAAAAGCCTGTGAGCAGCCATCTAAGATACTCCACTGGTCTCATCCCTTCGGGAGCAAGGGAGAATGAAGAGA
>NW_004444362.1:61922-81642 GCF_000243295.1 Trichechus manatus latirostris | reverse complement strand
AGAAAACCCTAGGGAGCAGTTCTACTCTGTAACACATGCGTTCACCATGAGTCAGAACCAACTCAACAGCAATGGGTCCATGAAGGAAGAGAACAATGTTACTAAAATTTTGCCAGGCATCTGACTGATCCTGGTAAGGTATTGCACCTTCTCAGGAGCTCAGTGTTGATTACTTTTGGTAGTTTGGATACTCGTCTGAGACAGTAGCCAGCCTTGGTAAAGGGAAATCCATGTTATTGAACTCAGATATAATCTTCTTCCTGCTACCATGACCACTTTATCCATGAGCCTATTGAGCAAACACTGAAGTTTCTGGGAAAACAGGCTGACTGATCGACAAAACTGGTCATCCTATGGACCTATTCTTAGTAGTTTCTCCTTCAATAAGTGCTCCTTAGAGAGCATTCACAGGGGGCACAAATATTCTCACACTCTACCCATTCCAACTGGTCTACCCATATGCTTCATTTGTAAACTCCTTATCACTGAACCTCTTGTTCTTTCCAAGGTCCTTCCACTTCCAAGCTGATAACCATTACCCATGGATACATGTAGATGCATATATGTCTGGACGAAGTGAAAACTATAAGTATACTGCTCAAATTTCTGCTCTTTGGAAGGCTTTCTTTCAAGACCATTTTTTCAGGATGAAGTGCTTTAGGCTTGTACCATCGTGTTGTATAGAACTATCTGTAAGCAAGCCTCAATTTTTTTTTTCTTTCTTAGTTAATGGGTCATAAGAAACCTTCCAATTCTCTGTAAGTTCATTTCTTTGAATGTACTTAATCTGGAAAGGAAAGACGACATAATACAGATTTTCTTTTGTTCTCCCTAACTTAATTTATAGTGAAATGCAGTTCCTATAAAACTGTCCCATTTTTTTTCCTCTGGAACTGAAGAAATTAATCCTAAAATTCTTTTGAATAAACAAATGAATAAGCATATCTCTGAAGTTTTTGAAAAAGAGGAATAAAAGTAGCTTACGTGCTCAGAAATGAAAATGCATTATAAACTTCTATCCGCACATATTAATGAGGTAGCTCAATGGAAAAGAACAATAATCCAGAAAGAAGGTGGTATATATAATAATGTAGTAGATGATGACAATGTCTTCACAAATCAATGAAAAAAGGAGCAGTGGCTCAATAAATGACACCAAAACAATTTTTAGTTATTTGTTTAAGAACAAGAACAGAAAGTTTGAGCCATTACTACACAACATACGTAGATTCCTTATACTTTAAATAATTATGCACAAAAATATAAGCCATTACAAACTTAACAATGTGTAGGTAAGTATTTATCTCGTCTTGGAGAGTGAATGAACTTCCTGATCATAAAATTCTCATATTACTCAGTCATCGGCCAAGACTGTCCTGTCAGACCTCACCCATCATCTATGGAAAGCTTCTGCTTTCTTTGGTGTGGTAATGGGTGAGAGAAGGGATATGTAATAAACACCTTTTTAAATAAAACTCTAGGTAAGATCTTTTCCATTTTCTAAGGATCATCCTGAAATAGGCTTGAGGAAAATATTGCTGTTATGAACAAAGTTAAGCCTTCTTAATAAGGGTTCTAAATTTTCGGTCCAAGGGCTTGCCAGAGTAAGAGTACAAAACAGGGTCATATTTCTTAGACTGTGCATTTTTTAATATCCCTGGGATCAACTTGTCCAAATTAGCAGGGCTCTCCCCCTGATTCAAGTATGTTTGAAGGATCTCAGAGTTGCTTTTTCCATATAAAAATTTACATCTGTCTATTCTTGCCTAACAGAAGCTGTATAAACCTGTCCGTTTACCAATACCTCATTTTCCACCATTGTTGCTGAAGCACTATATATATATATTTTTTTCAGAAATCCAGTACGAAGCCCTGTTTACTTGCACGGATTGCCTCAGTGATGGAAAGATGTCAGCTGTGGCCACTAAGGCAGATGAAGAGTTTGGGACAGGGTCCTCTCCACTAGAGCTGTTCATCCTACATGGGATTCTCAGGGAGCAAGAAAGACAGTCTTTTCTTCAAGGAGGACTCTGTAGATGAAAAATAGATAAATTAATTAAGGGGGGAAGTATCTTCAGCAACCTGCATCTCCTGTATTGTAATTCTGAGTAATTGCTGCGTGTGTGTGTGTGTGTGTGTGTGTGTGTGTGTGTGTATGTGGTGTTTTAACAATTCGGTAGCCATTTACAGTAAAGGCACACATATTTTATCAGGATGTATGGGTCAGAAGCGACCTCAGTATTGACCACAATCATGGCCAAAGCCATCCTCTCCCATGATAGCGTAAGTGCTGGTACTGAACCCAGAATGGCCATCTAGATTCACCCCTTCCCGTAGGGTGTTTTTTCTCCTTAGGTCCCAGTGTTGTTTGTTCCTGACAGTGGCTTCATGTAGGGTGTTCTGTACTCTGTCAGGAGTTGGAATAGACACGATGGCAATGGGTTTGGTTTTTTTTGGTTATATTCTTTTGGGAAAATCTGGTGGAGTAGTGGTTAAGAGCTACAGCTGCTAACCAAAAGTTTGGCAGTTTAAATCCACCAGGTGCTCTCTATGGGGCAGTCCTACTCTGTCCTGTAAGGTTGCTATGAGTTGGAATCAACTCAATGGCAACGGGTATACTCTCAGTTGTGTTGTAATAACTTTGAATTTTAAAGGGAGGGGTCAAGGTTTATTTCCCTCCCATGAGGTCTTTGTGCTTCTTATAGAAATTTGCCCACTCATACTTAAAAGAGGAATGAGCATTTATTTTACATTTGTCGGCTCCAACTATCAGTAATGCCTCCATCTCCAGAAACTAGAAACTGTTAGCAGCTATTAGAGGTCAATTTTCACGCAATTTTATTAAAACACTTAATTAAAAAAAAAATTGTAAATTTTCACCTACTTCCTTTGTCCTCGTGTATTCCTTTAAAGTCAATCAATCGAATGACTCTCTAGGGGAAAATGCTTCTTGTAGAGAGAAGAGCAAGTGCAAAGCTCTTAGAGGAAAGTTGGTTTGGAGTGTTCAAGGAATCATAGTAAGTAGGTAACACGAATTTATTTAATGAAGGAATGAAGTTCCCCCAAAACAATGAAGTAGTCTTACAGTAATATTAAGACAATAATAAAATTTGTATCCTTGCCACACATTGCTTTAGGTAGAGTTACTTAAGAAAAAAAAATTCAATAAACAAAGTAAAAGAGAAAATGTCATTACTTCCTATGTTGCTAGGCTTGAACTTTTGGCCTGTAAGTTCTTTTGAAACTAAGATCAAACCCTAATATACTCGGCTTATACTGATGTACCGTCCATACGCTGGACTCCTTCCCATTTTCAACCCATTCCCCACTATTTTCCGACACGAGTCCTCCATTCCAGCCAACCAGGTTTATTTATGATCTGCCAAGCACACCATACTCATTTCCACCCCAAATCCTTTGTTCTTACTGCTTTCCTGACTGGGAATGCTCTTCCTGCTCTGCGCTGCTCTGCTTATTATCAAAATACTATCCACACTTCAGAGCCCCAGTCCAGTTTTATTCAGTCCCTGAAGCCTTCATTCATTCTCTCCACAGCCTTAACTCTTGGAACTCTAAATTGCTCTTTCACTCAGTCTACTTATTAATAACAATCTTACTGATATTACTGGCCATTTTTAGGTTTACAAATTTTAGGAACTTATTTTGCGTTTAAAATTTAAAGAAAATTTGAAAGAGTGCAAAGAACTTCCATGTTTCTTTCACCCAGGTTACCCAATAATTAATATCACCATATTTACCCTCTCTCCACCCAATAGTGTGGAAGAAAATACCAGGCAATCTGCTTCTGTTAAGATTACAGCCAAGAAAACCCTACGGAACAGTTCTACTCTGTAACACATGGGGTCGCCATGGATCGGGATCAACTCACTGGCAACCAACAACACAATAGATATAGATATGAAATATATTAGAAATATGGGTTATATATATATGCATATTCATTGCTGATGAGTCTATTCCAATTCATAGAGACCCTATAGGATGGAAGGTTTCCAAGCCTGTAATCTCTACTGAAGCAGACTGCCACATCTTTCTACTGTGGAGCAGCTGGTGAGTTTGAACTGCCAAACTCTTGGTTAGCAACTGAGCGCTCAACCACTGCACCACCAGGGCTCACTCTCTCTATGTGTGTGTGTGTGTGTATTTATATTTATATATTCATTAGAAATATTATTTTCTTAACCGCTTTAGAGCAAGTTTCAGGGGGAAAAAAAAAAGGAATACCAAGACAAGATCCTATATAACCAAAATAAAATCATCCAAAATCAGGAAATCAACATTGATACAAGGGTACCGTCCAATTCACAAATCCCATTCAAACTTTGCCAATTATCCCAAAAAGTCTCTTTTTTACTTCTGGTCTAGGATCTAATCCATGATCTCACATTGCATTGGTTGTCATGTCTCTTTAATCTCCTTCAGTCTGGGAGAGTTTCTCAATTCTTCCCCGTCTTTTATGACCTGGAGATTTTTCAAGTATAAATCTTTCTTTCTGGAGAGTGCTTCACCTGCTTCCATCTGATGTTTCCTCAAATCCAGACTTAGGTCATGTTGCTTTCCAGGAAAACCACAGAAATAATGCTCTGCCCTTCTCAGGACATCATAGCGGGAGGCACACCATGGTGATGTGAACCCTGATCACTTGATCAAGTGCCTGTCAGGTTTCTCCACCATGAAGTCATCACTTTACAATTTGCAACGGATAAAATTTTTACAGGAAGATACTCTGAGACTTTGTCAATATCTTCTTCCTCACCAAATCTCCACTCTACAGCTTAGCTTCCATTTTTGACTCCTGCCAGAATCAGCAACCACTAAGGTAGTTGTTGAATGGTGCTTTTCTATATTCATCACGTCTATGTTTATTAGCTGGCATTCTATTGTAAAGATGAGCTTTCTTTTCTCCTCCATATATTTGTTTACTTTAGTTTTCTATTAGTGTGGACTCATAGGTTTTCACTTTATTTATTGGATTATAAACTGTTAACATCATTCATCTGGGTACTCAAATTGTTCCATATTTTGCTAGTCGGAGCCCCTTCAAGCTGGCTGTTATGTCCTTTTGACATGTCTTCATCATTTCTTTTTTTTTTTTTAGAATTTCATCATGGCATAATATGATACCCTATGCTCAAGTTGCACTTTCTCTGTCCCAGTTCTGAATCAGCCAATTATCCAAGGAGCCGTGCTTCCTTTGAGTGGAATATGGTATATAGAAACCAAGCTATGGTGCTCCATGTGCTCGTTGCTACTAGGCCGGTTTAGTGGAAATATTTTAAAAATAAGTGTATTTCTACACAGATATGTAAATGCATCTATATCTATATATCTAGTAATTCATCTTTTATGAGTTCACGTCAATAACTCCAATTCCAATCCAAAGCCTTTCTAGCCTTCCTCCTTTCCATATTTGAAATCCCTTCTCTAATAATAAAAATCTGACTCTGCATATTCTCAATATATTTGCCCACTTGCTTTTTCCCCCTGTATGCAACAAATCTCCCAACCTCACCAGCCACCTCATCAGCCTCAGACCTACTGACAGGTCCTCAGCTCCACATTTCCTTGGCCTCACTGCCACTTCCTTGGTCTCACAGCCTCCTTAGCCCCACCACCAACTGGGTCCTTGATCATACCACTGCCTCAAAGAGAAGGGAAAGAAAAAGAGAAAAAAGGAAGGGGAGTAATTTTTTTTAAGTAGAATATAGTACCCAAAGAACTTGAAAGGTGTCTAAAATATGTTCTTCAGATAAAGATACTGAGATTCAGAGAATGACCTGCCATAGGTCACACACGGAAAGCTAGGAGTATAAAGAAGTTTCCGGAGCATTTAAAGCTTTCCCTCTAAAAACCCTGTGTACATCCTGTCCCTCTTCACCTCATAATTATTAAAGTAAGTATATTTAATTAATTTTGCTGTTGTTGTGTGCTGTTGAGTCTATATCTACGCATAACAACCCTATAGGACAGAGTAGAACTGCCGCATAGGGTTTCCTGGGCTGTAATCTTTACAGAAGTAGATCACCAGGTCTTTTCTCCCACAGAGCAGCTGGCTGGATTCAAACCACAAAACTGATTAGCTGCCAAATGCTTAATCGTTGAACCACCAGGTCTCCTTATATTAATTAACAGATTGAGTAAAATATTAACAGGGGAGTGACCACAGAGTGTCCCCTGTAAAACTAAAGAATGTTTCTTTATTGTTGCACTCATACATAGAACTGTGTGACTTCTTATATACCATAATACTTCTCTCTTCTGTAGAAAATTTGTTGAGAATTTTAAGTACAAATTCCTATATTTTGAAATGCATTTTCTTCTATTTGCATCATTGATTAATTTCAAACGTAAATCCATCCTCATAACTATAAACTTTAATAGTAGATAATGATGTTAGAGGGAGCCCTGGTAGTGCAATCATTGAGTGCTCGGCTGCTAAACAAAAGATCAGTGGTTTAAGCCCATCAGTGGCTTACTGGGAGCAAAGACCTGGTAATCTGCTCCCATAGAAATTATAACCTAGGAAACCCTATGGGGACAATTCTGTTCTGATCTATAGGGTCACTATGAGTTGGAATTGATAGCACACAGCAACAACAATGATGTTAGAAATTGGGTTAAGATTTATTACATAAAAACTAATAAAGAAATGTGTACTATTACTCAAACATGTCATTTGCTCTAAAGAAGCACTATCCAAAAGAAATATAATGTAAGTCACATATGTAATTTTATCTACATTTTAAAAATAAAAGTAAAAATAAACAGGTGAAATGAATTCTTTCCATATACAAATGTTTGTATACATACAAACACACAGGTCCTTGGTGTCTGGTCACTAATAAACAGTCAAGCCTCAGAAAGTCCAAAAGTTGCAGTGAAGTGTTTATATGTAAAATAAATGCAAAATACCATTTCAATGTGTAATCAATATAGCAGTTGCAGTTGAGTTGATTCTGACTCATGCTGATTCAATTTATGTCAGAGTAGAACTGTACTTCATAGGGTTTTCAATGGTTGATTTTCAGAAGTAGATCACCAGAAATTTCTGTTAGCAGTCAAATGCCGTAACAGTTTGCACCATCCAGGAATTCTGTAATAATTGTCTTAGTCATCTAATGCTACTATAACAGAAATACCACAAGTGGATGGCTTTAACAAAGAGAAATTTATTCTCTCACAGTCTAGTAGGTTACAAGTCCAAATTCAGGGTGCCGGCTCCAGGGGAAGGCTTTCTTTCTCTGTCAGCCCTGGAAGAAGGTCCTTGTGATGCATCAGTCTTTCCTTGGTCTGGGAGCATCTCAGCGCAGGAACCTTAGGTCCAAAGGACACGCTCTGCTCCCGGCACTGCTTTCTTAGTGCTATGAGGTTCCCATGTGTCTCTGCTTGCTTCTCTCTTTTATAGCTCAAAAGAGATTGGCTTAAGACACTATCCAATCTTGTATACCTCATCAGTATAACTGCCGCTAATCCATCTTATTAGATCATAGTGATTGAATTTATAACACATAGGGAAATCACATCAGATTACAAAATGGTACACAATTATACAATACTGGGAATTATGACCCAGTCAACTTGACAGATGTTTGGGGGACACTATTCAATCCATGACATCAATATAAAAGTTATTAATGAGCTATTTTACATTTTATTTTATATGAAGTCTTACAAATTTGGAGTGTATTTTACACTTAACAGAACTTTTCATTTGGGTCTAGCCACATTTCAAGTACTCAGTAGTGACATGTGGCTAGTGGCTGTCATATCTGTCATGCATTTATAAAGCATAAATAAACATTTCTTGAAGAAGTTCTAACCCTAGTAATCGGAGTGATTGGCAAGTCAATTTTATAAAACTCTTCAGAATCCATAAAAAAGCAGTTACCAATATAGAAAATCATAGAATTGAACATAACCAAAAAAGTGATATACCAAAAAAAAAAAAAATTTAAATGTAGACAAAACTTCTCAAATAGAGAAATCAATAATTTCCTAAATTGTTCAGTTTTCTTTATTAATACTCTTGTTATTTAAGTCCTACCTCCCAATCAATGTCATCTCTATTTTTAGAAAAAAGAAAATAATCAATCTAAATCATTATTAGTAAAAAAAAAAAATCAAACCCATTGCTGTTGATTCCTACTCATAGTGACCCTATAGGTAGAGTGGCCCCATACGGTTTCCAAAGCTGTAATGTTTAAGAAAGCAGACTGCCACATCTTTCTCCTGTGGAGAAGCTGGTGGGTTCAAACTGCCAATCTTTCAGTTCGCAACTGAGTGCTTTAACCACTGTGCTGCCAGGGCTTCTACTGCACCACCATATTAAATCAATATTGGAATGTTTTGGTCTTACACTAATAGTTGCAGTTTCCCAGAGGTGTATGTAATATAAATCATGTAGAACCATACTCCTCAAAAACTTTTTTTCTATTTCACCTCCGCTATTATACTCATGCACCCATGTACTTTATTCTTACATTTTTATCCTAGCCTTTCACCCTATAGTTCACTATTATAAGAATATTCATTCTAAGGATGGGATCTACAAATGGTATAACTTTGCAGATGATACTCCAAGTTGGTACCCTAAAACACAGAAATGACTATGATGGGAATACTCCATGAAATGTCAAATACAAGGTTCACTGTATCGATAATAAAAAGTATAGTGAATGACAGCTGATTTAATGGTCACTTCTCACTCAAACAATCATTTATAAAAATTCCAGGAAATAGTAGGTGTGATTACACAGTAGTCATTTTTTGCTAGGTTGTTCAGTAGCTCTCCGTTTGAACCCTACTTTTCTCTGAGAAACATTTCCATGTGTACCAGTCGAACTTGACCCTACCTCCCAGCCCCAGCATAGGTCATCTTCAGACATCAAACACAAGGAAAATGTGTCAAGAGAAAGGGAAAAAATAAGAAATTTTTTTTTTAAAAATAAAACTTTTGGAAGAAAAGTTTAGTGAAATCTCACAGATATAAAACAAACAAATTAAAAAAAAAGGATATACAATATAGAAGAAAAAATGATAAGAAACTAGACAATCAGTCCAGAAAGCTCAACAACCAACTAATAGAAGTATCAAAAGAATAAACATAGAAAATGAAGGAAACAATAGAAAAAAATTTGCAGATTGGGAAGGTCTCTCAATTGCTCAGCAAAATGAAAGAAAAGATCAACACACAAAGGTATGTTATTAGGAAATTTCAAAATAAATGGGAAAATGCAAACAAATGTTTTGAGAAAGAGAAAAAATAGATCGCATACAAAGGATCAGGATTATCATGGTATGATATTTTACAATAATAACTTTGGAAAATGTTGGGACAATGAAGAGACGTCTTAATGTCTTCCAAAGATTAAAAAAAAAAAGGTCACATACAAAGGGACAGGTATTAGAATTTTATACTTCTAAGTGGACAGGAGGAGACTTGGAGCAATATATTCAAATTTCTGAGGAAAGATTATTTCCAATCTAAAAATCTAGGTCCAGATGTCATTATTCTGGTTTTCTTAGAAATAGAGCCTGAGGCGAAGATTAATGGTGAAAATTTTATTGAAGGAAACCCTGGTGGCATAGTGGTTAAGAGTTAGGCTGCTAACCAAAAGGTCAGCAGTTCAAATCCACCAGACGCTCCTTAGAAACCATATGAGGCAGTTCTACTCTGCCCTACAGGGTCGCTATGAGTCGGAATCAGCTCAACAGCAACGGATTTAGGGTTTTTTTTTTTTTTGGTTAATCTGGTAGCAGAAGTGAAGGGGAAAATGTTAGTGAGGTAGGGAGAAAGGGAAGGTAAATAAAGGATGTTTATTTACTAAGCTGGCCGCAGCCTCCCCAGCAAACAGGGTTATGTGTGACATCTCTGAAGAGACAAAATAGAACCACTGAGCTTTAGTATCATTCATTGGATAAGGAAGGAAGAGAAATATATCTGAAGGTTCCTTCCTGTCTCCTGTTTCTCAAAGTTCAGCCTATAGGGTGACAATAACTTTACACTTCTGGCTTTAATTACCTAGCTTTTCTGGGCCGCTGCTGGGAAAGCCCCATCCCACACACTATGATGAAGAGTTTCTTCAAAGCCTGGAGTTGGTGGAAGTACACATAGACTCTTTGCATTCAGTAAAGTTTAACTAGGGCACCAAAGCTCCTTTGTTTCGTACCACAGTGTGATGGTTAGGGTTATATGTCAACTTTACAGGTCATAAGTATCAGTGGTTTGGCAGATATTATGTAATCGTCCTCTAGTTTGTGATCTGAGATGAGCAGCCAATCTGTTGAAAGGGGAACTTCCTTGGGGGTGTGGCCTGCATACAATATATGGATATTCTGGCAAAGCACGCCCTCTCTCAATCCTGCTCCAACTTGTCATCCTCTGGCATCTGGTTCTTGAGAAGTGAGCCAGTAGCCCGCCTTCTGACCTGCAGATTTTGGGATTTGCCAGCTCGTACATCCTTGTGAGCCAGCAGCCTGTCATGTGACCTGCCAGTTTTTGATTGGTCAGCCCCTGCAACCATGTGAGTCAATAAAAGCTGCCAACCTGATGCCTGACCCAAAGATTTGGGACTTGCAAGCCTCCACAACTGCATGAGCCGTTTTCTGGAAATAAATCTCTCTTTCTCTCTCACTCGCTCTGTATATATATATGCTTCACTGGTTTTGCTTTTCTAGAGAACCCAACCTAAGACATTTGGTACTAAGAGTGGTTCTAGAGGAACAAAATTGTAAGGATGAGTTTTCTGAATTGGTTCTCAAGGCTGGCTAGTCTTAAAGGCGCTGATGGCTCTGCCTCCAGAAGTAAAAGTGCAGTGCTAATCCATGGCATGAGGTGGCAATAGGAATATGCAAAATTTCGCCACCAGTGGATCAGACATTTGTGAGTGGCAAAGCTCTGGGTGATTGTATATTTGATATTTTTCCACAATTTTCTCGGAATGAGAAGTATAAGAAAACTGGTTGGTTAGCCCTACTTTTGCTAGACAAAGTGGTGAAATAAGGGGATGAGCTCAAAGCTTCAGAGCCACAGCTCAAGCACCATGTACAAGACCTAAAAGTTGCCCCTTGTGCCCTGAAAGAAAACCTTATTTCTTGTAGTAACAGAGCTGATATTGCCAAAAACCAAACCCAGAGTTTTACTGTAAGAGTGGCTGAATTACAGCCAATTGAATTCCCAACCTCAAATGATGTCTGAAGTTAAAGTGAGGGCATTGATTGGGAAGAAATTTAATCCTGGAAATTGGGATGGGGACATATGGGCAGATAATCAGGAAGCTGAGGACATTGAGCCTCTAAATTCCATTGAATCACTTTTGCCAACAGAACCAGCCCCCTTATTCCCATCTGAAGACATTACTCCATCTTTGTATGCTAAGCCACCCTCCCCAGTAAAATCATTATTCCTTCTACCCGCATCTGATGAGATTAACCCAGCTGTGCCTAAAGAGTCTTTGAGATATTGGTTGGGACAACACCTGGGGCATTGCCTGGGAAATCGCCTTAGGCAGATGCCTTACAAGACAACGCTAAATGTCCCCAGGACCCATCCCCACCACTCATTTTTGCTTCTAGACTTATAACTAGACTTAAGTCCCAGCAAGCCCCAAGAGGTGAAGTACAGTGTGACCCAGGAGAAGGTACGCTACACTTCAAAAGAGCTGCTTGATTTATTTAATATATACAAGCAGAAACCTGGGGAATATGTGTGGGAATGGCTATTAAGGGTGTGGGATAATGGTGCAAGGAACATAAAATTACATCAGTGTGACTTTATTGATATGAGCCCACTAAGCACAGACTTTTTTTATTCTGTGCTTCAGCTGGAGAGGTTAGAAAAGGATCTAATAGTTTACTTAATTGGTTCACTAAAGCATGGATTAAGTGGTGGCCTACATTAAACCAAGTTGAAAGGCCAGACCTAACTTGGTATACTGTAGAAGAAGGCATTCAAAAGCTTAGGGAAAATGGCATGTTAGAATAGATTTATCAGGTTGGACCCCAGACCTACCCAGAGGACACACCTTTTATCACAATGGTGAGGAACAAATTTGTGAAGCGAGCCCCAGCAGCCTTGAAGACTGCTGTGATTACTATTTTATGTAAATCATATTTGACAGTGAGTACTGCCCTAGTAGAATTAAGACACCTATCCACAATGAGGCTGATTGGAACTCATGGTAGTAGGGACCAAGTAGCAGCACTTAATTGACAAAGACAGGGTGAGCATGCTTATCATAATGGACAGCAGAATCAAAGCAGTAATCAGGGTAGTCTGACTTGTATGGGCTTGTGGCATTGGCTATTTAGTCATGGTGTCCGTAGAAGTGAAATGGATGGGAAATCTACTATTTACTTGATTTGTGCAAGTAGAATTCTAGATCAAGTGAACAGCAGTCTAACTTGAATTGCCAGAATAGACAGTCACAGCACCTCAATCAGTTCCCAGATGTGAGCCAGTTTACAAATATACAACCCCTTGAATGAAGGGGAAGCTAGGTTCCCTTGAGGAAGGACCCCACTTAACTGCCAAAAATTTATGCTTTTAATCTTGCTCCCAGCCTTCCCAAAGGGACCTATGGTCTTTTAATAGAGTTATTCATTGGAGGAAAGGAAATGATCAGACTTTTGGAGGATTAATGGACACTGACTCTGAACTGACATTAATTCCAGGAGACCCAAAACATCACTGTGGCCCACCAATCAGAGTAGAAGCATATGGAGGTCAGTTTATTAATGGAGTCTTAGCTCATGTCCATCTCACAGTGGGTCCAGTGGGTCCCAGAACCCATCCTGTAGTAATTTCTCCAGTTCCAGAATGCATAATAGGAATAGATACACTCAGCAAGTGGAAGAACACCTACATTGTATTCCTGACATGTGGAGTAAGGGCTATTATGGTAAGAAAGGCTACATGGAAGCCACTAGAACTGCCCTTACCTAGGAAAATAATAAACCAAAAGCAATATCTCATTCCTGGAGGGATTGCAGCAATTACTGCCACCATCAAGGACTTGAAGGATACAGGGGTGATGATTCCCACCACAACCCCATTCAACTTGCCTGTTTGGGCAGTGCAAAAAACAGATGAATCTTGGAGAATGACATTGGATTATCAAAAACTTAACCAGGTGGTGACTCCAGTTGCATCTGCTGTTCCAGATGGTGGGAAATTAATCTGACAAAAGTTCAGGTGCCTTCCACCTCAGTGAAATTTCTAGGGATCCAGTGGTGTGGGGCATGTTGAGATATTCCTATAAAAGTGAAGAACAAGTTGTTACATCTGACCCCTCCTACAACTAATAAGGAAGCATAATGCCTGGTAGGACTCTTCAGATTTTGGAGGCAACATATCCCTCATTTGAGTGTACTGCTCTGGCCTATTTATCAAGTGACTCAAAAGCTGCCAGTTTTGAGTGGGACCCAGAACAAGAGAAGGCTCTGCAACAGGTTCAGGCTGCTGTGCAAGCCGCTCTGCCACTTGGGCCATAAGATCCAGTTGATCCAATGGTGCTTGAAGAATCAGTGGCAGATAGAGATGCTGTTTGGAGTCTTTGTCAGGCCCCTATTGGTGAATCACAGCTCAGACCCTTAGGATTTGGGAGCGAAGGTCTGACAACCTCTGCAGATAACTACTCTACTTTTGAGAAACAGCTTTTGGCTTGTTACTGGGCCTTAGTAGAGACTGAACCCTTAATCATGGGCCACCAAGTCACCATGTGGCCTGAGATGCCCATCATGAACCAGGTGTTGTCTAACCCCCAGAGTCATAAAGTTGGACATGTACAGCAGCACTCCTTCATTAAATGGAAGTGGTATATACAAGATCCGAGTCTAGCAGGACCTGAAGGCACAAGTAAGTGACATGAGGAAGTGGCCCAAATGCCCATGTTACCCATTTCTTTCACATTACCTTCCTTCTCCCAGTCTGCACATGGGGCCTCATGGGGAGTTCCTTATGATCAGTTGACTGAGGAAGTAAAAATTCATGCCTGGTTTACAGATGGTTCTGCACGACATGCAGGCACAACTCAGAAGTGGACAATGGCAGCACTGCAGTCCCTTTCTGGGACCTCCCTGAAGGAGAGTGGTGAAGGGAAATCCTCCCAGGGGGCAGATCTTCAAGCAGCGCACCTGGTTGTTCATTTTGCTTAGAAGGAGAGATGGCCAGATGGACAACTGTATACTGATTCACTGGCAGTGGCCAATGGTTTGATTGGATGGTCAGGGACTTGGAAGGAACATAGTCTTCATTATCTAGTGCTGCTACAACAGAAATACCACAAGTGGATGGTTTTAACAAAGAGAAGTTTATTTCCTTACAGTAAAGTAGGCTAAAAGTCCAAATTCAGGATGTCAGCTCCAGGGGAAGGCTTTCTCTCTCTTGGCCTTCTCATCACTGTTCCCCCAGGCTAGGAGCTTCTCAGCACAGGGACCCCAGTCCAAAAGATGCAGTCTGCCCCCAGCACTGCTTTCTTGATGGTATGAGGTCCCCAACTCTCTGCTTGCTTCCCTTTCCTTTTATCTCTTGAGAGATAAAAGGTGGTGCAGGCCACACCCCAGGGAAACTCCCTTTACATTGGATCAGGGATGTGACCTGGGTAAGGGTGGTGTTACAGTCCCACCCTAGTTTTCTTTAACATAAAATTACAACCACAAAATGGATGGCAACCACACAATTCTGGGAATCATGGTCCAGCCAAATTGATACACACATTTTTTTGGGGGACATAATTCAATCCATGACAAACAGGATAGGAAAATTGGCGATAAGAAGGTATGGGGAAGAGGCATGTATATAGACCTCACTGAATGGGCGAAAGAAGTGAAGATATTTGTCTCATGTGAATGCTCACCAAAGGATGACCTTGACAGAGGAGTATTATAACAGTCAAGTGGATAGGATGAAACGTTTTGTGGATACCAGTCAGCCTCTTTCTCTAGGCACTCCTGTCTTTGCCCAATGGGCTCATGAACAAAGTGGCCATGGAGGCAAGGATGGAGGTTTTGCATGGACTCAGCAATACAGACTTCCACTCACCAAGGCTGACTTGGCTATAGCCACTGCTGAGTGCCCAATCTGCCAATAGCAGAAACCAACACTGAGTCCCTAATATAGTACCATTCCTAGGGGTGATCAGCCAGCCACCTGATGACAGGTTGATTACATTCCATCATGGAAAGGGCAGTGCTTTGTTCTTACTGGAATAGATACTAACTCTGGATACAGATTTGCCTTCCCTGCACACAATGCTTCTGCCAAAACTACCATCCGTGGGTCTACAGAATGCCTTATCCATTGTCACCGTATCCCTCATAACATTGCCTTGGATCAAGGGACTCACTTCACAGCAAATGAAGTGCAGTAGTGGTCTCATGTTCATGTAATTCACTGGTCTTACCATGTTCCCCATCATCCTGAAGTAGCTGGCTTGATAGAATGATGGAATGGCCTTCTAAAGTCACAATTATGGCACCAGCTAAGTGGCAATACCTTGCAGGGTTGGGGCAGTGTTCTCCAGGTGGCTGTATATGCTCTAAACTAGTGTCCAATATATGGTGCTGTTTCTCCCATAGCCAGGTTCACGGTTCCAGGAATCAATGGGTGGAAACGAGAGGGACACCAACCACTATTATCCCTAGCAAAATTTTTGTTTCCTGTCGCTGCAACCCTACGCTCTGTGGGTCTAGAGGTCCTAGTTGTAAAGGGAGGAATGCTATCACCTGGAGACATCACACTGATTCCATTGAACTGGAAGTTAAGAATGCCATCCAGCCACTTTGGGCTCCGTGTGCCTCTAGATCAACAGGACAGACAAAGGAGGGAGTTACAGTACTTGCTGGTGTGATTGATCCTGATTACCAAGGGGAAATCAGATTGAGATTACATAATCAATCTAGGAATATAGGAGATCCCTTAGAATCTCTCTTAGTACTACCGTGCCCTGTCATTAAAGTCAATGGAAATCTACAGCAACCCAATTCCGCCATAACTTCTAATGGCCCAGACCCTTCAAGAATGAAGGTTTGGTCACCCCATCAGGCAGAAAACCGTGACCACCTGAGGTGCTTGCTGAGGGCAAAAGGAATAGAAATGGGTGGTCAAAGAAGGTAGTTCTAAATACCACCTATCATCACATGACCAATTGTAGAATCAAGGACTGTAATTGTTTTTAGTATTTCTTCCTTGTTTTGTTATACGTGTATGCGTGCATATACACATATTTCCTTATCCCATTACTTATTATAAAAAAATTTAAGTTGTAAACAGGACTAGTGTGTTTCGGCTGTACACATCTTAGTAGTATCCTGTTAGGCACAATATGACTTTATAATTGTCTTTATTTAGAGATTATGTATGATTTAAGGAGATGTGTACAGGCGCCAAGTTGACAAGGGTCAACTATGATGCTTAGTCCTAAATCAGGAGAGTCAAGATAATTGATATGGTTAGAGGATGAGAGGATGGGACAAAGGGTTGTATTCTTTAATAACAAGCTGTCCGGGTCCCTGAGGCAAGTGAGGTCTAGCACAACTGGAGAGGTGTGTGTATAAATTGGTGCCACTACACCAGCCAAAGACAAACATTAAGTGAGAACATGAAATAAAGACATTATCATACATTACAGCGTTTGCTAACTGGAGGTTTAGGTAAACATTATGCCACAAGTATTCCGAAAGGCTAGTGGTGGAGAAGCGGTTGCCAGGAAAGTGGTTCCCCAAGTACATACCAGAGTCAAAGAGTAATTTTTAAAACTTATAAATGAGAAACTGTAATATAAGTATACGGTTTTGAGTTAAGTGGAGGAAGAATGAACTAAAAATAAAATAGAAAGTGCTGGTTTCAGGGACAAGGCTGGACTTTACACAATGGAATTACGTGCATTTATTTTCCAGATTAAAAACAAACCATTAATTTTCAAAGGGAAATAATGTTAAGCATTTAAAAATTGTGAGGGGTTCCCTAGAGTATCAAATGTGAAACTGGGTGTTCCAGGACCAAGTTTTCCAGAATCTCTGAGGGGCATAAACTAATAAAATCTTGCTATTATATGAGTAGCAGTCAAAAAGAAAAAAGAAAATTGTAACTCCCACTATGACTGAAAGGATTAATAACTCAAGGGGGTGGGTGCATTTTCTCTAGTGTGCATATCCACTTGTTCATATATCCATAAAGCAAAGATCAGGAAACAATTTCACCGTATTGTTCAAAAGAAAGTTGGAATTCATTCATTCTGATTGCACTTGCTTAGCATGATGCCATACTTTTCTAGAAGACACATTTAAGCATATTTTCTATAACTACCATTCTGAATATCCCTTATTATAAATTCTATGAACATAGTGGATGATGAAATTTTTACCAATTGAGCTTTACAGAATTTCACGTATTATTTCCTTGGATGTGAAACCAAGTATTTCTAAATCAAATTTTACTCTCTAAAAAATCTATTTAGAAATTTTAATACAACTATTGAAAAGATAATCCTGGAATAAATTGCTGGGTATAGTATTCAGACTGTGTAAATATTTGTTGAATTGGATTGAAAGTTCCAAAATTTAAAATTTTCTGAATGCAATGTCAAAGGTTTCCTAAGGCCATAAAAAACTCAAAGTCATCAACACACACAAAAAATATTGATTTAATCTTCTGTTTTACAAATTGATTAAAAAAAAAAAAAAAACTGATGACAAGGGCATCGGATAAGGTGTAGCCTCAGGCACAATTCAAACTATTTTTACAAAGTTTTTCAATTCTTCTCACTAGAGACATTTTGAATAATCCACTCTTCATAATCACTATTTTGCTTCCACCTTTGGTTAAGAGGTATGGCTTCTAACCAAAAGGTCGGCGGTTTGAATCCACCAGCTGATCCTTGGAAAGCCTATGAACAGTTCTACTCTGATTATAGGGTCGCTATGAGTTGGAATTGACTTGATGGCAATGGGTTTGATTTTTGGTTTTGTTATATAAATGAAAAATAACACCATCTATTGCCGAACTTTCAAAAAAGCTTTGGAAAAAGAACATGGAGATTATTCTGGCTCTTTCTTCAGGGGTAAACATCTTTGAAAATCTCAAATAAAAGAAATAATCTGTTTAATATAATGCATGGTATTTAGAACAGTTATTTTTGCTGCTTTTGTAGTTGTTGTAGGTAATAAGCCATTTCAGGTTACTTCTCCTACATTTGATAAAATTAATTAAGAAATCTTGTTTATTTATTTTGAATTGTTGTTAGCCCAGACCAATTTTTAATTGCAAATATGGGTGTTAACAGACCTTTGCTAACTTAAGTTCTGCGGGAAGACATCAATGTATTCAAATGTTTCTGTATGAATATTTTCAATAGAAGGGGTGTTCATCAGCAGGCTTTTGCCTAAACTTGTCTGGCCTTCAACAGGGTTCAAATCCAGTTTAATTCTTATTTCATCTAAACAGCTGCTATCTCCTTTTTGTACACAGCTTTGCATCAACTATAATAAGGCAGCAATCTAAATTTGCATAACAATTGGACCCTATCCCAAGGACTTGAAGTGTATTCTAGCCAAATGCAGATTAAATTGGCTAAGTAATAATGCCCTTCAATTTGCTGTACCCTACTTCAATAATGAAGTGTAACTTCTAGAAACAAACTCCAAAACAAGTTGTTCTTTGAGTTATATAATCTTTATATTATGTGGAAACACACTGTGAAGCCTTGAAAACATCTGCAGAGAGAAAATGGAGTCCAAAATGATCCAGCTGTGACCTCACTCACTACTTAATAATTATGTTTTTAGCCGACTTCTCTATTTGTCTTAATTGTGTACATTTTTGGCCAGGGTCGCTAGACAAAGACATCATGTTTGGTAAAGTAGAGGGTCATTGAAAATGAGGAAAACCCTCCATGAGATGGATGGACACAGTGGTTGCAACAATAGATTCAAGCATACCCAAGATTTTGAGGATGGCACAGGACCAGGCAGTGTTTCCTTCTGGTGTTCCTAGGGTCACCTCGAGTCAGAGTCCTCTCGACTGCAGCTGACAACAAACGACAGCAACAGCAGCCGCTCTAACGCACTAAGCCATCACGCTCACTTTTAAAAACGTGAACACAGGGCAAGACTTTAACACCAGTGACAGTTTTAATAAAGCACAACTCTAGTCTTTGGCTGAAACTTGTATTTTAGAACTCAAGCGCTCAGAATTAAAGATCATGATCCTATCAGATTAAAAAGAAACCCAGAAATCTCATTTTATCCAGAGAAGTTAGGGAAAGCACTCTGCCCCTCACCCACTCAACGTTTTGCTTTGTTTGCTAGTTATATCATTACCCATAAAGAATATAAGAAACGAGTTCCTTTTTCTCATATTCAGTGTTAGCCGTATAATGGTAAGGCCCTGCCAGGGTGACAGCATCTGTTTTAGACTTGGACAGAAGGTCGAAGAGCAGTGGAGTCACCACTACAAAGGTAAACACCTACCACCTCCAAGCTGAAGAGTCTGGGCTTAGTTGTTGCTCGTACCAGATTCACAGCTCCCTGGGACGTGCCATTTCATGGAGTTACAGGATGAAAAGTTCTACCCCAGAGAATTCTGTTTTTAAAATTTATTCACATCTAATAATCTCAGGAGATATGAACAAGGCAATGTTGAAAATTAACTATTAATTGTTAATCATTAGAGGAAAAATTAGATTATTATTTTTGAAAACAT
>NW_004444362.1:59985-61110 GCF_000243295.1 Trichechus manatus latirostris | reverse complement strand
TTGCCTAGCATAAGTCTCTCCTTAACTGACGAAATCACATACATTTTCTAGGGATTAGAGAACATTTAAGTCACCCCAGCAGTTAAAACTATCTGGGAAGCCTTAAAAAAATAAATAAATAAAATAAACATAAATGTGTCACATCAAAATTCTGGCCCTTATTACCTCATAATAACAGCAACAAACAACATAATTAAACATCTCTTGGGAAGAACTTCCCCTGATTGAGAATGGTCAAGGAAGGAACACTTCTTGGCAGAGAGGATCTATGTGTAAAGAAACAGCACTGTGGGAAAGAAAATGAGGGTCAGAGAAAGCAAGTAAAATGATTTATCTCAAGTGTGATTTGCAAGGAAATAAATGGCTGAAATGTCAATATCAAATTCATTTAATCAACAAATATTAATTGGAAATATGGCTCTGAATGTTATAAAAAGTTTCTGCTTTCATGAAGTTTACATTTTAGAATTGGGAAAAAAGACGAAGAGTAAACAATCCTTCATCCACAGGAGGTGGTATAAATTGGTGCAATCATTTCGGAAGAGAGTTTGTCAGTAACTACTCAACTGAGGATATATATACCTTTCAATTTCACTTCTGGTTATACAAAATTGTACAAATGTCCTCTCCCCCCTCAAAAAAAAAAATGTACAAGAATGATCAACCAAAAAGAACAAAAAAACTGGAAAACAAAACATCCATAAACAGTTGAATAATAAATAAATTGTAGCATACTTATGCAGTGAAACATTGTAGAGCAGTGAACATGAACGAATCACAATACCGGCAATAACAGGATAAATCTCACAAACTTTATGTTGAGCAAAGGAAGCCAGCCAAAAATGAGGACTTATTATATGAGTCCATCTGTCTTAGGCTGGGTTCTCTAGAGAAGCAAAACCAGTAAAGCATATACATATATATAGAGAGAGATTTATATCAAGGAAATAGCTCACGCAATTGTAGAGGCTAAAACGTCCCAGGTCTACAGATCAGGGTAGAGGCCTCTCCCAGTTCACATAGCCGCAGAAGCTGGTGAACCCAAGGTCGGCAGGTCGGAGAGGGGCTCCCGCTCACAGGCTGTGAAGGTCAATGAATTCCAAGATCAGCAGACAAGACCGCAAG
>NW_004444362.1:48640-57083 GCF_000243295.1 Trichechus manatus latirostris | reverse complement strand
CACCCACAATACTATTTCTAATGATATAGCTTCTCATCTTCATATACACATGCAAGTGTGTGTAAAGATAAATTCCAAAATTATACAGGATTTACCTGCAGAGGAGCACTGGGATTGATCAGGAGCGGAGAAGGTCATATAGAAATTAGCATTCTCTGTCATGTTTAAAAAGTTTATAAGCAAAATACATTGACATATTTTTATATTATGTATGGAGTTGAATTAACTAAAAAATAAGAAAAGATATAAATGCCAAACCACCACTTTATGAACCTCCTCCTTCCATTCATGGTACCTCATCACTCCCAGAGCAACCCAGCCTGCAGAGCCAAAGCTTCCCACACAGACAACTGTTTTACTTTCTTACCAGAAACTGTTCTAGTGCCACAGAATATCATCTCTCTTATCCGAGAAGGGTGCATTACATTTGTGTAAGTAAGGAGCCCATTTCATTGGTTTTCTGAGTATTTCTCCTTCAGTGTTTTAAAAATCTTGGTGTCTGGTAGCCAGGCACCGTCAGGTGGAGTGAGGGTAGGAGTGAGAACTGCGTGATCCATGGGCTGGGTTAGCTTAGTCACACTGAGGCACTTATTCCAGCAGATTCTGTCTCCCCAGCTAAAGAGAATGTTTCCTAAGGGCATGGTCTTAAGTGTCTTTGAATCCAAACAGTATCTAACTCCTTACCTTGTGCATAGTATGAACTTAATCAAAGTTTATAATAAAAAAATCTATTGAAAAATGTTCTAAACAAAAGCATTCTTTTGTACAGCCTAGTAGAGCATCATGAAAAATTAAATTCTTATTAATTTTTTTTTGATTTTTTTTTTCTTATTGTTTTTTTCCGGCTTTTTTTCTTTGGTTGTTTTTGGTTCTTCATTCTTTTGTTGGGAAATACTGTAATAAACCATTTCAAAATTAATTAGGGACCCAAAAGGACTACATTTTATCTAAACTCTCCGTTGCCTACCCCCACAACATTAAGAAACTGCATACAAGGCATTCTTGGATTTAAGCATAGGAGAAAAAGGAAGGAAAAAATTAATAGAAAAGGGAAAAAACGTTTCCTGCAAAGTTTTGGCCACGCATTTATCTTACATGAATTTGTAGAGCTTGGCTGCTAACTGCAAGGTCAGCAGTTTGAACTCACTGGCCACAGGAAAAAGATGTGGCAGTCTGCTCCCATAAAGATTACAGCCTTGGAAACCCTATGGGGCAGTTCTACACTGTCCTACAGGGTCCTTAGGAGTCGGAATCAACTCTAGGGAAGCGAGTATAGGCATACTCAATCTGGCTTGACCACACACCTTCAAGTTGAATAAATGATTTGAAGTTACCCCAATTCTTAGCCTCCTTAGAGTCTGGAAATAGCAAAATCAAGCCTTCTCTGGAAGAGGATACAACTATTTTAAATATTGATAATCCCACTAATAATTTTCTATGGACAGCGACTAGCAAGTAGACAAAGATAACAAAGTTCACAAACAAATCTGCAAGGACATCAGATATTAGATTATCAGAAAAAGAAACACTAAAAACAACTATACTTACCATGTTTAAAGAAAGAAATGGCAAATAAAAATATCTGTGGAGAGCAAAACTATATTTGAAAAAAATTAATTATGTAATTAATATTACAATAACTAAAATTGCAAATGCATTAGCCACATTTGAACATAAAATGAGACAGAATTAGTGAACCAAAAGACAGATCCGAAGAAATAATCACAAATACAACAAATGCTGGGCTCAGGTGACTTCACTATTGAATCCAGGTACGAGCAAAATGAATGTAAGCATGATCAAGTTATTTATCTCAGTAGTGCAAGATAGGTGGAGCATTGTAAAACCTATAAGTGTGCATAAAATAGGCAGAGAAAAAGAGTTTGGTTAAAAAAAAAACTTTCAGTAATCCAGAAATAAAATATGAGTTGTCTAAAAATAAACTATAATAAACTTACATGATAAACTATTGAAGCTTTCCTTTTGATATCATGATATCATGAACATGAACATTTCTATTCAACATTTCATTGGTGGCCCCAGCCACTATGGGAAAATGAGAAATCAAGAAATCTTATCCACACATACACATATAAATATGTTAAGATGGTATTGGTATTACAGATCATTGGCAAAAGAATTAACTATTCAATAAATAGTGCTTGGACAATTGGTTCTACATAGGCAAATTGTATCCCTATAAAGCAACCTACACAAAAACTCATTTCAGATAGATTAAGAACTTAAAATTATTACAAGAAAATATAGGAGGATAATGTAACTTTGGTGTTAAGAATTCTTTTAATATGCATAATATAAATATTATGCATAAAATTGATAAACTAGACTACATTAATTTGAAAAACTTGTTTGTCAATAACTTATGGAAACTTATGTTTTAATAGCAATATCGGAAAGGCAAGGCATAAACTGGTAGAAAATATTTGAAGAACACACATTATTTACAGAAGATTACTATACACAATTTGTAATATATGTTACAGAAATATGTATGAATCAATAAGAAAATTACCAAAAGAAAGTTAAAAATAGAATAGGTGGCAAGTCGTAAAGCTCAAATGAATAATGTTAGCTGCCGTCAAGTCAGCCCCCAACTCATGGTGACACATGTTGTCACCAAACCTGGGAAAGTGGGTCCTTGTCTGTTGCACCCAGACTTGCCAATTATCTGGACACTGGTCTTTGAGAAAGAGAAAGTAACTTTATTGCAATGCTCAAAGCAAGGAGCCGGAGGAAGTTTCTCAGATCTGACTCCCTTAGCTACGGGTAAGCAAAGCTTATATATGATTTGGGCAGTAAGATGGTGGCTGTGCAGGTGTACTGGGGAGGAAAATTCTAGAAGGCGGCCAGGAAATAGGAGGTGACGTGGTTCTTGTTGGATCTCTCGCTTTGGAATAGGATCCAGGTGATGATTTTCCTTTTGATTGTTTCTTCCTGTTGATGTATCTTCCTTTGAGGTCAATTAGCGGTGACAGCTGCCCCTTCTGCGCATGAGGGGGGCGCCAAATCTGGCTTGGGCTAGTTTAAGAACTAATAGAAATTTACTGGCATTGGTAGGGTCTGGTTACAATGTTACAGATTAGAACTGTTCCATAGAGTTTTCTTGGCTGTAATCTTTATAAAAGATCACTGGATGGGTTTGAACTATCAACCTTTATGTTAGCAACTGATCACAAACTACTTGAGCAACCCATAAATTTATGTAAATATCTCAACTTCATTAGTAATTAAGGAAATGCTAATTTAAACCAGAGTGAGATATCTTTTGAATCCACCATTTTGGCAAAATAATAAATAAATAAAAGTTTAATAATTCCAAGAGTTAGTGAAGATGTAGAACAATTGGAACTCATAAATATCCATTAACAATAGAACTGATCAATAAACTGTTATATGTTCACTCTATTTTACTGGTTACCAGGGACTTAATTCCAACTTAGGGTAATTCCATGTGATTCAGAGTAGAACTGTGGCCAGAGAGTTTTCAACAGCCAATTTTTTGGAAGCAGATCACCAGACCGTTCTTCCCAGGTAATTCTAGGTGGACTTGAATCGCCAGCCTTTCAGTTGGCAAGTTAACTGTTTGCACTACCCAGGGACTCCCATGTTCACTCTGTTCAGCAGTGAAAATAGACAACCATAGCTAGGCAAAGGAGCATGAATAAACATAAAAATTTTTTAAAAATGAGTGAAAAAAACAAGCCACAGAAGAAAACATATGGTATGACTATACTTATATAAAGGCCAGAAAACAGGCTGTGAATAGGAGAACTTTCTTGAGCACCAACTGCAAAGTGATTCTGCACATGCTCAGGCAAGACTGAAAAGTATATTGTTTAGGAATACAAATGCATGAGGTAAAATACAACACAAACTTCAGGATATTGGTTACTTTGAGGGGGGTTTGAGGTATCCACTTTACAGGATTGTATGAAGATTATGTAAGGCTAAACTGAAAGCTTCATGAGGGCAAGACTAGGACCTTCTCTTTTCCATTTTATTTTCTGAGTGTAGAAGAATGTATGGCATATTGTATGTGCTCAAATAATACTTATTGGTAAATGAATCAATACATACTCTTCATAAATTGTAAAGCTATGCAAATCAAGAATTTATTATTAGTTACCATAGTTTAGTTTATAGAATCAAATGGAAGGTAATACACTATAGACTTCAGGAAACACTACGGAAAATTTGATGTTAACCTGACATTATTTGAGAAAATAAATTAAGATTTTAGTTTCTCAGATTGTAATAATTATGATTATAAATTGTCGTATAAGTATAAAACATGAAATCTGACTTTAGTGAAGCATAATTTGAGCAGCAAAACAAAAACAATTGAATGAAAACTTTATTTGGTCAAAGTCTGTAAGTTCTACTACTAAAGTTTTTGTTTATTTATTTTTTTTAGAAAATTGTTCACAAGTTGGAAGTCTGTGAAGTGTGGTTAATGTAGAAGAGACTGGAGTGCTTGCAGACTCAAATGCCCCTCTGCCAATGTGTCTCCAATTAGAAAATGGCATCAGATGAATTAAATGTTCATTATATTTGAAGTGTGGAATAAAGCCATAATAATCCATTGTTCATTTGGCAGTTTTCTGATTTTTTTGGCTCTATTATCCAATTGTCCTGCTGAGATGATTGTATATTGTATGAGAAAAACATGTGTTTGCATGTCCATTATAGCAAAGTCATATAATCTACACTATATATTGCTCCCTGCTGTGTTTAATGGCATCTATCCAATGAGCCAGCAGTCTTTCAGTTACAAACAATATTCAAAGAGGATTTTTAGCTCAACCAGTTACTATGCTTTGTTCATATACATTTCTATATACATATAATTTAAGCCAGACCATCAATAAGGAAATCTGTTTAGAGGAATAACTGCAAATTTTGATGGCCAAGGTTTTTTTTTTGTTTTTTGTTTCCTTTTTCCTTGCCACATCTCTGGAATTATCTTCAAATAAAACTGAAAATTCACCACAAAATTTACTTGAAAATTCCCTACAAAATCCCATGAAAGAAATTTGTTGAGGAAACTTTTTTTTTCTGGGAATAGGCAACAAACACATATAATAGGCTCTCCTTGCATCCACCTCACCATCTAATTCTGGATTGACTTCTTGGAAGTATTTAGGAGACAAGGTTGTGAAATATTGGAGAATTGTTTCACATTTCAAAATACTAGCTTGTCTAAGAAAGAATCAGCATCTGGAGAAGATTTTGTCTTCAAAGTTTGGTGTTCCTTTGGTCATAAATACAGCAGTGTACTGGGCTGAAACATTTGGTTTTGCAAATGGCAGCCATAGTCATTGTCCTTCTGGATATATTTTAGGGGTTTTGTGTGTTCAATATAACACAAAAAGGAAGTCTTATTATGTTTTAGGTAACCTAAAAATTGGTATACATAAACATATTTTACAAATTACCACAGTGTTTAAAAAATTGTGTGTATTTTAGGCTGGGTTCTCTAAAGGAGCAAAACCAGTGAAGCACATACAGTCATGCACTGCATAATGTTGGTTCGGGCAACATCCGACCACATATACGTCCGTGGTCCCATAAGATTATAATAGAATACAGAAATCCTGACGGTAGGATGGGAGGTAGTGGATGTAATCAAATATAGCAAATCCAACAGTTTCTCACATGTAACACGTGTATCTCATGTCTCTTACATACAAAGCAAATGTGCTGCCAGGCGTATAATGGTATAGTACATAATCAATAATCAGTATGTCTTAATAGTCATAATAAATGCTATGTTACTGATTTATGTATTTACTCTACTGTACTTTCTATTGTTATTTTAATGTGAATTTTCCCTATTTACAAATTAAAAGTTTACTGTATGTTTTGACTTGTAGGCACCAGCATCCAATTTCATGTATCATGTGACTCTCGAGTGTTACAGCATTACCTCTGTTTAATTTTCTTTTGAAAATACTACTATGAAGTCCATCATGGCTCTCAAATGCAGCAAAACCAGTGCTAGTGATAGCAGCAGCAAGAGGCAAATGTGAAGTATCAATTTGGAAGTGAAACAAAAGTTTATTAAACAACACTAAGCTGGAAAATCAGTAAATGCTATTGTTCGTGATTTAGGCATGTTTGCACAATGTCCAAATCACATAATATACTATTTCACAGAATGTGTCATGGAAGTCAGGCAATGCATGACGGTATGTATAAATATATAGGTAGAGAGAGATTTATTTCAAAGAAATGGCTAACACAATTGTGGAGGCTGGCAAATCCCAAATCTGTGGGTCAGGCATCAGGCTGGAGGCTTCTCCTGACTCATGTGGTGGCAGGGGCTGAAGAACCCAAAATCAGCAGGTGAAACAGCAGGCTGCTGGCTCACATCCCAGGAAGCGGAGGTCAGAGGATGGTAAGTTGGATGCAGGATTGAGAGATGGCAAACTTTGCCAGAACATCCGTATATTTTGGATGCAGTCCACACCCCCAGGGAAACTCCTCTTTCAACTGATTGGCTGCCCCACATCAGATCACAAAATGGAGGATGCTTACATAATATCTACCAAACCGCTGAGAATCATAGCCTAGCCAAGTTGACACATAACCTTAACCATCACAGTGTTTATGACATAAACCAAAAAAAAACAAAAACACCACACCAGTTGCTGTCCAGTCCATTCCAACTCATGGTGACCTCAGCTGTTTCAGAGTAGAACTGTGTTCTGCAGGGATCCATGGATACAGTCTTATGGAAGCAGATTGCTAGGCCTTTCCTTCGAGGTACCTTTGGGTGGATTCAAACCTTCAACCTATTGGAATGTAGCTTAGCACTTAACCATTTGCACCACCCAGAGACACCTGTTATAACACAAATTATATTAATTCTACATTTTTTGATATACAAATTGTTTCTTGGAAAAGATTAGGTTTTCTTAAAAAAAAAAAAGTCACCAGAGATTCAGGCTTATCTTCATAAGACAAAATAAAGAAATGAGTACTTTGTAGTTCACAATACTGTATAAGAGTGTCAGCACTCAAACTTTGTATATTACACAATATTCAGGGTTTCAATTAAAATTATTTAAACAGTAGATTTAAATGACTGCTTGATTTTTGACTACCCAAATAGACAAACTTTTATAACTAGTTCATAAATTAAAACTATTAATGTTATGTTTTATTTATTAAGAATATATCTACCTGACCTCAAACACTCATTTAAGATGCATGTTTTTTCATCCATAATTTGGTGTTTCCAAATGCTCAGAAGTCTGGTTTTAGTCAGATAAAGTTTTTGGGTAGTTAACTGATTTTTATTCCTTTTTTTGTGTGGTATGTTCAAAATCTTCCAGCCTATCCTAATATTCATTTATGATGTGTAAACAAACCGATCTTTTTTTCAAATCTCATACACGTGTTAAATTGTTGAAGTTGTTTTTAATAAAAATATTTTCTGTCTTTCAATATTATTTACAGGGATTTAGATCTAGCCTAATCTACTCAACCTGTTGATCATTGGCAGGTGCCAGATTCCAATCAGTTCTCAAGGTGCTTATATGGCTTTTCTTTCCATATTTTTTGAGTTAAGTTTCTATTACTTATTTGAATGTTATTTAATAAAGCTCATACCTTTAAAATAAAACCACCAGGTAAAATGAGTCTGGCTTAGTAAAAAGAAGCTGTTACCAAATTAGTGTAACATATACAGTTCGATGTGGCCCAACAGCACTGATTTAGACAAAAGAAACAATGACTCTAACTGACATGTATCACTGTAACTCAGACTCTAAAGATTCTGTGAATAAATCCAGATTTCAGCACATTTATCCAATTGCTTTAATACATCTAGAAGGTGGTATATCAAGAAACCCCATGCTACTCTTTAGGAAAACAGATTCTGCTGTTACTTAAGAAATCAACTGGAAGGCATTTTTATAACCTTATACCACATTAGGAAAAACTGAAAAATAATACTAATAGATGCAACACTATATCACTTGGAATATTACTTTCAGTATTTGAAAGTTCGGATTTTTTTGCAAAATACCATCGTTTGAAGAAGAAGAAAAAGACTCCTAAAAAAGCCCTCACATTTACCATGTGTACATATTAATTTTTGGGTTAGGAGAATTGGAGGCAGTGAATTTTGATGTGGCTAACTTGATACAACTATTTTGACCAGATGGACATGCTGATAAAACTATTTAGATTTAATTTTAGTTAGAAATGTCCATAACATAGAAGCTCTGCTTTGTAATATCGGTGGCAGTCAATTCACATTATCTGAGGATTTTATTTGCAAATTCACCTACTCACTAAAATTTATTTGTGACCCCAAAATCAATACTCAAGATGCTTTCATGCAGACATGCACAAAGCAGTGAAAAATTTGAGTTGCCCAACTTCCATGTTCCCAGCTGAGGTCAAATAAGACAAC
>NW_004444362.1:39481-40117 GCF_000243295.1 Trichechus manatus latirostris | reverse complement strand
TTAATTCCACCCATTTCTAACGCTGCATATATAATAATAAAAAGAGCAGAAATGAAGCCAGATTACCCTGAACATCCCATGTCTAATATATAGAACAAATGTACCCTAAACGCCAGCACTCAAAAAACCTTAAAATTCAATCTAAATTCAGCAGTAACAGGAAAACCATTTACAAAGAAATAACAGAGCCACCACATAGAAATCTTGACTCTATTATTCTAGGCAAAAGAATGAAATACCCATTTTGTCATTTTCAAGAAGGGATAAATTACATTTAATATGACAAAAATACACCTAATCGAATTAATCTAATAAAGTCTCTTTGAAAAATGAATTTATTCTTCTTCTACAATTATTAGTATGATATAATGAACTACTACTATGATATATTTTGATACGTGACTATTTTACTGAAGACTTCAGTAAAAACAAAGTCTTAGCTACCATATTTTAAATGAAAACAGCCTTCTAGGGGACAAGGTAAAAAAAGGTGTCTTTTATAAACAATGAAGATTGAAGTTCCAAGGGTATAAAATAATTTCTCCTAGTCACACAGCTAATGACCCAAATAAGGTAAAATATATTTGTCTGACCCCAAAATTATGCTTTTCCCATTGTGGCTGTGTAGGGTGACAG
>NW_004444362.1:33913-38783 GCF_000243295.1 Trichechus manatus latirostris | reverse complement strand
TGGTGTTAACAAATGATGGACAGGGCAACATAACGCTTGATAAACCCATTCAGTGTATATGTTTGCCAAACAAGAAGCTATTGGAGGATCACACACTTCTAATCTAAAGTGTCCTCTCTCCCTAACTTCAGTCTTTTTCTTCCACCTCCCAACCATTACGGAATCATGTATGCAGGATGCAAAAAATCAACGCCTCCTTCTAGAAGGGAACTTGAGTTCTTTTATTTTTATGACAGCTGTTCTGCATAGCCACGATGGTGCTGTTGAACCACCCTTCTTCACCAGAAGATTACATGTGTGAATTTGAATAGAGGAACACTGAAGGGGACCAGCCCAGCACACTCATTTGAATTGTCTCTTAGCTTTTCAAGCAGTTCCAGTGCCTTTGAAAAGAGTGGGAATAAAGTAACCGCTGATTAAGCAGAGGGCTTGACATGGGAACAGGTTTGTCAATTGTTTGGAAGTCACACTGCATAGCCTACAACATTTAAAATGTAAATGAATGACACGAATACTAGACAACACAATGGGATGAAAATGATTGAGATAGTCACAAAGGCTAGCCAAAGCTTTATTTTACCAATAAAGAAAAATATCTATCTGGTATCGGAGAAAGGTAGTTTTGAAGTATTTGATAGATGCTACCTTCAATTTAAGAACCCAAAATTATTTCTAAATTTAATATCTATAAAAATTGTTTCTTAAGCATTTTTATCTCCCAAATGAAATTTCCAAATATATGCTTTGTCAATTTAATTTCCTTGAGTGATTTTGAATAAGATATGGCAAAATACTACATAGTGAAAGTCAGTTTTGCTACTGGTAGATCAGTTCAATTTCCCAACAGAGATACTTAAATTGTACCTAATTCCATGCTGACCAATTTGATCAAAAGCCTCTTCCAAACAACTTGTGGAGCTGGTATAAAGATGCAATTTCTTTGTTGACAGGAGAGGGAAGGATTCATTAGCAGAGCCTAACTAATTGTTCTTTGGCTGATCAAAGTTTATTTTGGTCACAATTCTGTCACAAATTATGTTAATGGAGAAGTTTCCCAGTTATTGCTGGATCTACTGCCTCAGCTTCACTGGCCCCTGGCAGAAGCATGTTAGCTCCGTGAGAAGGGCGTCTGCTTCTTCTGCAGGGCACCACCAATGAAATTGGGGGCGTGGAGATAGTGAGAGACCAGCATAGGTCTCATCCATCCTTCTGGATTCCAGCTCATCCTCACAGGATCCACGCTGGTGTTGCTTACCCCACTTTATGTCCCTATTTTCTTCCTGACTGACTGTCCTGCTGGATTGGATTCCAGGACCCCATACAGAAGCAATAGTCTCAGAGAAACTGTTTAACCATTTAACTGTTACAAAACATCTTTTCTATGGCAATATCTGCTCCATATTCCAGAAAATCAATATAAAGCTGAATTTATTAGAATAAGACCTTATCCTAAGCTGAGAACCACTGGCTTCAATATTTAACGGAGTTAAATATAGAATTACTGTTTGGGGCAATATGACAGTAATAACAGCAAATACTATGAGGAGATAAAATACACTTTTTTGACCACAAAATTTTAGAGGAGCTTAATATGACGTTTTCACAAGTTTCCCATTATTTGAGAGTTAGCCAAGTAACAAATACATCTCATGCCATCAAATGATGGAAAACTACAGGGTTTCAATTCAAAACGCCTGGTAAATCTGTAAGCTAGATGATTGCACAACAGACCAGCATTCCAAGAAACTCTGGAAATTAATGTAATTCAGTATGCCAAGAGTGTTTTAGATTAAAGAAGATCACAGTTACTGACTGGTGAAAGGTTCATTTCAGGTTTTTAGCAGGTTTTGAGCCAAGTTTATTTTTCGAAAGGATGTCTAAAGGCTTCCATTCCTCTAGAACCATGCTGAATCTTTACAAACCATAGTCATCACTCAACTGAAAAATAAATATCTTACCATAAAACAACTTTTATTTCATCCATTTATCCAATCATCAATTCAGCTATCCACTGGCCCCTTTCTAAGAGCAGGCACCATGTTAAGTGTTATATACAAAAGGATAAATGAAACATGGTCCCTCTTTTGAAGCAGCTCCCCGTCTAAGAATATTAATACTGTGATATAAAGTGAAGACTTACAGCTGAAAATTCAAAAAGTGATTTCTTGAGAGCCATTCTCATCATCTTGTTATTAGCTACCGTCAGGTTGGCCCCTGACTCAAGGTGACCCCGTACCCAATGGAACGAAGCATTAACTAGTTCTGCATCATCCCCATAATCAGTTGTGGATCGGATTCTTGTGATCTTTGACTGATTTTCAGAAGTAGATCACCAGGCGTTCTTCCTAGTCTCTCTTAGTCTGGAAGCTCCACTGAAACCTGTTCAGCATCATAGGAACACACAAGCCTCCACTGACGGGTGGGTGGTAGCCGCACATGCATTGCATTGGCTGGGAATTGAACCTAGGTCTCCTGCATGCAAGGTGAGAATTCTGCCAGTGAACTCCCACTGTCCCCATTCTCATCATAGCTAACATTTATTGAATGCTTACTACGTGCCAGATATGGAAGCTGAGATTCCAATAGATTGAATAAAGTATCCATTGTTACAAAGCTAGTAATTCTAGGCCAGGCTGTGTGGGTGAGGGTCCTCTTTCTAGACAATCACGCTAAACTAATCCTTAGATCCACAAAAACATGAAATGTGGTGGCGAAAAAATGACAACTTCAATGTAACTGTTGGAGCTGATAACATAGGGCTATACCTCAGTGTAAGAATCATACTTAGTTTTATTACAAATAACTATCCTTTTTGTGAATCACTATCCCTCATATTCTCATTCAGTTTTGTGAGGATTGTTTTACCTGTATTCATTCTGACTATATTTATACATCAAGTCTAAGGTTTGAGTGATTAACTTGTTTGGATATGTTACCTTTAAAAAGGAAAAGAAAAAAACATTGCCATCCTGCTCTGGCTTGTACAATCCAGCTGCCTCATTTCTCACCACTTGGAACTGTGGGTGTGCACAATAGTTTCCTGGCAGGCTGAGGTCACAGCGTTGGGTGAGAGAGATTGTTCCCCTTCAACTTTGGCCCACCCACCCCCATTCTGAGCTCTCGGGTGCTCCCTTTTACAAGGGTGAATACTCAACAACAGGACCTCATTACCGCAGATGCAGACCTTCGCAAGGGGCATGGGTCACATTAGCTCCTTTGTTCTGACCATTTTCTGAAACATTCAGTCTCTTTCAATTTCCCCATCTTTCTCCTTGGCTTGCCCTCCCTCTTCCTTCTGCAAATCCACCCCTTTCTGCCCTGATGTGCTTTCCCTATTATGTTGCTTTCCCTGCAAAACAAAAATTAGCAAGTAGGCACATAGTAAAAATTCTATTGGTTGTTTGAGATGGATGTGATGTTGTGTGAAACATATGGGAAATTAGCAACTGCCTCCTGCTAAGAGGGGCACAGACATCTCTGCCAGTGCCCCAACAGACACAATAGACCTTGCTAGGCTCTCTGGGTACCGGAAAGACTACTCCAGAGGGACACCAGTAAGAATTCTCCCCACCCCATGGGAGGCCTGCTGTCATGGAGCTTTGGCACAATATGGGGAAGTTAATACTGCAGCATCTGCTGGCTTCACATTCTTCCCACTGCTTGTTCTTGATGCATGTTTAGGAATAAACAAGAGAATTAAGCCACAATAAAAGCTAAACATGCCTTATTTCCTAGCAGATTCTTCCTATCTCACTTACTCACATGCATTCCCCGCAGTCTTTCCTAATAGTAACCATGATATTTCTATTTCATGGGTGTGGATGTTCATGCTTCCCACCCTTCAACTCAATATCATGAACCGGAGTTAACCAAAGAAGACACTGAAGACAATTGTCACTGGTCCACTCCAGTGAAATCACCAGATTATACTTTGTGAAAGGCCACTAGAAGATGAAGAAGTACTAAACACACTGTAAAAAATATCAGAAGGACTAAACTGTATTTACATATTGCTGTGATGTCATGTCTACTTACCTGCACCAGCGTTACTTGCCAAAGTCTAAATACCTGAGGAGCATAACATTATATAAATAAGAAAATAAAGAAATGCCATGTATCATAGCAGCCGAAGACTTGTGTCCAGGATACAGAAGAAGGAACTTAATACCTAAAATACGTGATGAAACAGTACAATCACTTCTGTGACTCAGTTAGTGTCTACTCTTTCATAGCTGTTGAATACTCCTCAACTCAAATCTTCCTTGTGGTACATAAAGAGAAATGAAATGAATTATTGTATGAAAAGGATGAGAGATGCCTTTGAGATTCTCAGAAGTAATTTATCAATGTTTCTTTACATTATTACTCAGTGGTTTTCCTGCTTTTTAGAAACAACATTAAATTAAAAATCTCTCAGATCTTCTGCTATTTTTATTAAAGAATGATAGGAAGAAATAGAAACATTTTAAGGTTTCCTCAGAAACACAGAATGCACTCCGAATAAAATATCTACTGTGTTATCTTCTCTCATCCTGCAATTTATGTGACAAATGTCATTGACAACTTGCCATGTTTACATTCAAACAAATGTTTGAAATTATTTTAAAATGTCATTTTAATAGGCATCAGCAGGTGGTCTTTATTAAGAGAAATTTTTAAAGACTCATCATGTTCTCTTCATATACTTTCAGAGTTTGTATGAAATGACTGAAAGCAAAAGATACTGATGCTGAGAAAGTCTCTGTGTAGTTACCATGTGCACGCGAAAGCTGGACAATGAATAAGAGACACCGAAGAAGAATTAGTGCTTTTGAATTATGGTGTTGACAAATAACATTGAATATACCATGCACTGCTATAAGAAGGAACA
>NW_004444362.1:30367-33276 GCF_000243295.1 Trichechus manatus latirostris | reverse complement strand
TACATTTATTCAGTCTGTCTATTTTGTGTATGTTTCCCTCCCTTTCATACCACCGTCTCTACTTTAGCATTCAAAACCCCTGTTAATTCTTTCTTTATTGGATGAACACAGAGTTAGTTTTTAGAGTGGTGTCTATATTCACAAGTTTTCTTTGATGCCACTTTGCTTTCTCTCCTTCGCTGTATCTGTTTGTGTGCTGGGAATCATGAGCCTTTGTGGGAGCCAGACTAAACACTCTTTGACTTGAACCACATAGCATCACTACTGCCCGTATCTCAGTGCAGACCCAACTGCTCTCATTTAGAAATAGAAAGAGAGAGAGAGAGAGAGGAGTCTGAAAGAAACATGGCAGGGACTTGGAGCTTAGAAACACTGTTTTTAAAAATTCAAGTTCACAGAATGTACTGTCAGGCCAGAATGTACTACCAGGAAAAGATTAGACTTTCACTTAGGCTATTTAAAATGGAAACCTATTTCTGTTCCTGTAAATTCCCTGCAAGTCTTGTAAAGGGGAATGCATACCATTTTACTGGTGCTTTCTTCCTGAGAAAAGAAGGCATGCAGAAAGATTTTCACTGTAAAAAGATCGCACGCTCTGGCTATTGAGCAACGTGCTCTAATAAAATGAACATCATCATCAGAAGGGCACTGAATACCAGCATGAGGAGCTCACGAGGGAGTGTTTAGATTGACTCGAGTTCATCTATTAACCTCTTTGAGCTCATTTGATATGTACCATCTGAAGGAGCCCTTTATTTTTCACAGAAAGGAACATATGCTGAATACTTATGGGGAATAAAACAAAGTGTAAAATCAGATCTGAGTCCTGAACAGATTCGGCCTTGCTACAGGTGTTGCGTAGCCCTTTGCCCGCCCCTACAGACCCTCCTCTTAAGGAAAAGTTCCCACAGCACAGTGCCTTTGCAAATTGTCCCACAGAAAATGTGAATGGGGCCTTTTCTGCCACATGCAACGCCATCTGAAATGGCACGAAAACCTGCTGTTCCAGCAAACAGACCATTCTGGTAGAAAAGAAAAAAGTCAGAGAGAAAGAAATTCAAGAATGCTTGTTTCCTTTTGCTAACTTTGTTTGGCTTGGACACATGAAAAGAGATTTTTATCTTGCAAATGAAGAAAACAATAAATAATTACCAAGACATCATTAAGAAAAAAGGTTCTGTTTGAACTGCATAAGTAATATTGTACCTTAAACAACAGAAGGAGGCTTTTTGTAAATACCAAAAGCCAGAATCCTGCAGATAGCAGTGAAACAGTTTCCTTACCTCGATTCTCATAAAATGTCAAAATTGCCAAGAAAACCATTTCCTGCTGCGTTGGTCTTTAGATAATGACAAACCCCTTTAAACTAATCATTGGCCAGAGAACTCCGGGAATAAATGTAAAGAAATAACGGCAAAAATCCTGCCGCAGAAGGTCAGAGTTTATACCAGAATAATTAGTATGCTTGTGTTACATTTAATCTGGGGAAGCAGATGTCTCTGTAGCATCTTAAGTAGTTTATGGTTAATACCAAATACTTTTTTCTGCTCAACCTTCTGTGGGCTGTAGCTCCTTTGTTCACTGGAGTCCATTAAAGATGTAGCGAACTTAATGTCTGAGTTAATAACTCTGATGTTAATCACAGAAAGCTCAGCAGGAACCAGGTAACAAATATCATCACTGCCAAAGAAGAGGCCAGTGATGGGGCTATCATCCCCGGGGCAGAAAGGGAACAGGGACTAGATGCAATTCACAAAGTTGCTGAAAGAAGCTCATATTTTGATCGCGGATACTAAGCTATACAAGTTCTGGCGTACATTAAGTTTGAGATAGAAAGCACATGATTTTCAATTATGACTACTAATCATTTCAATCATTTCCAATGTAGCTACATCATTTAGGTGAAATTTAAATATTAATACAGTCATGATTTATTTATAAATTATTCTAATTTATGACCAGCCCCCAACGATCTAATCACATGACTATTTTAAGGTAATGTCTGAATAAAGTACTAGCACTGCAAAAAAAGAGAAGTAAATACAGCAAGAATAAAATAAGGACATCTTAATATTACCAGAGTATATGCTAAGAAGCTATAACTGTCTTGACAAAAAAATTTCTAAAATTTATATGAAATACCACACATTTAGAATTAGAAGAATTCTAAAGTGAATATATTAAGGGGAAATTTTTAACTAATGATATTTAAATTTAATTAGAGTTAGAGCAATTAAATGGTTGGGTATTGATTTAGACTTAAGCAGGCTGAGAGTGGAACAAAATTAAGTCCAAAAATAAAAGCAACTACATACAAAATCTGATTTATAAAAATTGGTAAAATTTCAAACAGTATAAAATGAGGACCATCCTAATAAATGACGTCAGGATAACTGGCTCATCTTTAGGGAAAAAATAAATTGAATCCCTACTTCACTCTTTCCAACAAAATTACTTCCAGATTGATAAAGAATTTAAAGGCAAAGGAAAAAAATAGACCTTGAAGCACAAGAAGAAAATTCACTTTTTTAAATAATCTTGAGATAGGCAAATCCTTTTATGCAGACTTAAAATAAAAAATAATAAATTATTGATGTTTTAACTTTATATGCCATAAAATTAAAATACATATCTAAAATCTAAGAAAAAATGTTAACAACGCAAATGGCAAATAAAGAGAGAGAGGTTATGTCTGAAACATATGAAAGTGTTTACAATAAGAAAAAGTGAATATTTCAAGAGAAGATTGAAGGAACTATATAAATAGATAATCCATAAAGCTAATAGCAATAACTAATCAGTTTCAAGCTCTGTGCTAAAGAAATTATATGTATCATAGTATTGAATTATCACAAGAAATGTATAAGATTTGTATGTCAAATTTGTGAAGAAGAAAATGGTTGATGGTG
>NW_004444362.1:27640-29194 GCF_000243295.1 Trichechus manatus latirostris | reverse complement strand
CAAAAAGCACTTGGGGATAGTAATGAAATCAAAAGGCTCTGTTCAATTAAGTCTTTTAGTAATGCCCAGGGATGGTATTACTGTTATCAAGATGTGTTAGAAGTATTATGTGTGATAAATAGGGAAATGCCTCCCACAAGCCCTTACTAATAATGTTAGCCTACCTTAACTGATTACTTTCCATGGGCCAGGCTCCTTGCTAAGCTCTTTACTTGCAATATCTCAGTTGATGCTCACATGAACCCCATGATATAGATACTATTATTAACTGAGTTTTACAAATGAGAAAACCAAGAACTATAGTGGTTAAGGGACTTGCTGAAATTCACACAGCTATTAACTATCACAGGCAGGATTCAAACCTAGAAAATTATACTCCAAAGTTTTATCATGAACAATGATTCCATACCGCCTCCCTTGCTGTTCACATTTCTGGGGCAATACCCAAAGAGCCCTTCACAGCAAAGCTCCGTAATATGTTTTAAGGTGAGTTTAATCTATCACTTTTTCTGTGTTTGGCTTCCAAAGACTGATAATATTAGGGAAATGAGGAAGTCCAATTAAAAATCAATTTAGCATTTTGAGCAGTTGTATTTTTCTCTGAGTCTCTTATATAGTAATCTAATTCTGCCAATGTATTGCATACCACCTGAAATTATTTGTAGTATTTATTCAAGGTCCTAGGCATGGAAAAGAGATATAATCTAATCTTGAAGTAAAAATTGAAATAGTATTTCTCCTGAGTCATCACTTGGACCATCCAGAAGCTCACACTCAACACTTCGAGAGGCAAATATTGGTAAGTTATGATTTTCTGGAAAAACATTTGAGCTGGACCCAACTCTGTGCTCTCCGTCTTCAAAGCTAGCAATGGCATGTTAAATTCTTCTGGCATTTCAAATCTTTTTTGCAAGGACAAATCCCATCCCTTTTAAGGGTTCACCTGGTTAGGTTTGGTCCACTGAAAATGATACCCCTTTCTAAAATCAATTGCCTCATATAGCACAAAGTAACTGTGAGAGAGATGTTCCGTTATATTCACGGGTCCCTTCCAAGCTAAAGGAGTGGGGATATACATGTGTGTGATTATTAGGGATCATCTTAGAATTTTGACTACACACAAAGTACCCAAGTTACAGGGAGAATTACTAGTAACTGCCCAAGAGAAACTTTTGAAATATTTCTAAAGTCCTCCTATGAGATGGAAGAGCAGTTATTATACGTCGTTAGCTCCGTGATGGAAAAGACTTGTCCGTATAGTTCAGCACTGTCTTTGTAGTCCCTGGCATTGTGTCTGGCATAATGGAGGATCAGTAAATAGTTGTTGACTAAATAAATAATGAATGAATGAAGTAGTGAATGAATGATAAATATTCTTGTGGTGAGGAGTGGAAGAAAAGCCTGGATTTCAGAGAATCAACCAGGAAAAAAGGCACAGTAATGTCAAGATCTTGTGTTCATTGAAGTGATATGACCCAGGATTGGAAACCTGTAACAACTTGTTGTGGTGGTTAGCTGCTATCAAGTTGGCCCTGACTCATGGTGACTGTGCAC
>NW_004444362.1:24832-25728 GCF_000243295.1 Trichechus manatus latirostris | reverse complement strand
ATAAATTTATTTCCTCACAGTAAAGGAGGCTAGAAGTCCAAAGTCACGGTGTCAGCTCCAGGAGAAGGCTTTTTGTCTCCGTCAGCTTTGGAGGAAGGTCCTTCTCATCAATCTTCCTCTGGACTAGAAGCTTCTCCACGCAAGAACCCTGGGATCCAAAGGACGCGCTCTGCTCCCGGCACTGCTTTCTTAGTGGTATGAGGTCCACCTGTCTCTCTGCTCCCTTCTCTCTTTTACATCTCAAAAGAGATTACCGCAAGACACCATCCAATCTTGTAGATTGAGTTCTGCCTCACTAACACAACTGCTGCCTATCCCACTTCATTAACACCATAAAGGTAGGATTTACAACACGTAGGAAAATCACATCAGATGATGAAATGGTGGACAATCACACAATACTGGGGATCACGGCCTAGCCAAATTGATACACATATTTTTGGCGGACACAATTCAATCCATGACATAGACCAAAGACCAGAAATGAAGAATTGCTTGACAAACATGAGGAGAGTAGCCAAGAATCATATGTAGGATTCCTGCTCTACCCCTAGGATGTCTTTCATTCTATTTCAGTAGCAGGTGATTAATAATTCCTTTTCATGAATAAAGACCTGAAAAGCTTAATGTTCAGGACAAGGTCAAATTGGCAATGCAAGAAACAGACTTTTTTATTACTATCTGTATATATATGCTTTACTTACAAAAATTACATTTTTTTAAATTGTACTTTAGGTGAAGGTTTACAGAACAAATAGTTTCTCATTACACAGTCAGTACGCATATTGTTTTATGACATTGGTTAACAACCCCACGACCTGTCAACCCTCAACCTTCTCGACCTTGGAGAAACTTTTTTCTTTTTCGGTGAAAATATACATAGCCAAAGATACACC
>NW_004444362.1:10854-19353 GCF_000243295.1 Trichechus manatus latirostris | reverse complement strand
ATCCAAGTGTTTGTGTTCAATTTCTCTGATCCTGTCTTCCATTGTGTCAAACCTGCTCCTCAGCCCTTCTCTGACAGAGTCCGTTTCTGAAATCTTGTTGTTTATCTTTTAAATCTCTAATTGTTGTTTTTGTATGATTTCTAGTTGTGAATTTATTTTGGCATTTTGTTCCTGCATTATTTTCCTGAATTCTTCCTTTTTTTTGGTCTGTCTTTTCCCTGAATTTGTCTGCCTTTTCCATGAATTTTTCTATTTTTTCCACATTTTTGTCTGCTTTTGACTTCAACTCTTGCATAGCTCTGAATATTAGAGATTTGAATTCCCTATCAGGTAGTTCTAGTGCCTTTTTTTCTGCTGGAAAGTCATCTGGTGTTTTATTTTGGATGTCTACTAGAACCTTCCTGTCCTGTTTTGGTAAATGTTTTGATATTGTCTGCTATCTTCAGGGCATTCGGTAGTTATTTTTCTCATTTATTGATTGTAGGTTTGTTTGTTTCATCCTGCCTTTTTGTTTTATTTGGCTGTGTCTGAGCAGGTGGGCTTTGTGTTCTTTATTGTTTCTCATCTTTGGGTGCGATATTGTTCACCTCCTTCTCCAATTGGCAGGGTCAGTCACTCAGATATGGTACAGCAGGGCAGGTCTAGCTGAAGAGGAGTTGCTCTGATTGGTTGTTTGCAGCATTTACTATGGCCACCATTGTGGGCCATTAATCAGTGCAGGGCAGGTCCCAGCAGGCCATGCCTGGGCTGCTTGGTGGTGTGATGTTAAGCACAAGGTGTAGGTGGGCAGAATTGAGGGTGGAGACTGTGATGTGTGGAGCTAAGATGGGTATGGGAGAGAGGAGGGAGGAAAAGGAGCCAAAAATATACAAAAAAACAAAAAACAGTGCTAGGGGAGCTTGCCATTGGAGTGGAGAGATGAGAGACTAAGAAATGGAGAAAAACAAAAAGGAGAAGAAGAAGGAAAAAAAGAAAAGAAAAGAAATGAATAAATAATAATTAGAAAGAAGAACAGAAAAGCTCCCAGGGGTCCCTCTAGTGCAGCTGTGAGGTCTGGGGAAGTTGCTTCCAGGCTGTGAAGTATAGCCTGGCTAGAATGGGTAGAGGTCTCACTCAGCACCAGGTGTTCAGGGGACAGGAAGAGAAGGAAAGTACAGAGAAATGAGAAACTGAGTAATGAAGAAAGACAAAAAGAGAAAAAGAAAGAAAGCAAAATAAAACAAACAAATAAAAAAAAGAACAAGAAAAACTCCCAAAGAAAAATAGGAAAAAAAAAGCCCCCCCAAAAAACAAAGAAAAAAGAAATGCCCCCAGGGATGTCCCTGTGCGTCTGCACACAGTAAGGGACTAGCTTTCAAGCCACGCGGTACAGCCTAGCTAGAAGGGGCTCCCAAGCCAAGAAAAGAAAAAGAAAACAAACAAACAAATCAAAACAGAACAAATCAGAGCAAACAAATGAAAAAGCCCCAAGGTCCCACCAGGGTGGCAGCACGGGCCAGGAAGCAGTTTCACATTTGAGCGGTGTTTCTCAGCCTTTCAGGAAGAAGCAAAGATGGCACACGGAGCCAGGTATTTGAGAGAAAGGAGAGGGAGGTGGTGAGAGATAAGGAAGAAATCTAAAGAAGTGGAAAAAAGCAACACCAACAGCCAACAAATGGCACTTAGGGAGCCGGCCAGTGCGGGTGGGTGGCGTCCAAGTGACACTAGGGTGAAGCTCATGCTCTCTGGCCAAGAGACTGGCCGCAGGAAGCAGAGCAGGCCGAGTGGGGGTGAAGAAGGGTGGGGGGGTAGGAAAGCGTACTGTCTACTGCTGGAAGCTACACAAAGCTGCTTTCTCATACCCTCTGTTTGCTGATCTCTGATAGGAGTCCAAGATGGCAGATCCTTGCTGCATTAGCTGATAGGGGACCTGTGCATATATCTCTCCTTGCTCTCTGTTCTCTGTCAGTTTCTTATTCCATTCGAGGCTTGGCTGAGTCCTTTATCCTTTCTTTTGGTGTTTAGGGTTTCAGGATTGCTGTTTTCTCTGTTTGGCTTAGTTTTTTGGATCTTTGCTGTGGAGGGACGGAGTGGTGCTTATGCCTATAGCGCCACATTGTCTGGAAGTACAAAATTTACATTTTGATTTAAAACACACTTGGATTGAGTTAATCCTTTTTTTATTTTAATTTATTCCTTGATGAAGCTGTGATTCACTTATTAAATAAATATTTATTTAGCACTTACTATGTTCTATGTTATGGGCTAGGCTTGTGAAGCACAGTGGTGTATAGGAAAAATTTAATGACTACTTGGAGAACTTAGCCATTAATGTTCAGATGCTAATCCCAGAAGAATGCTCTTTAGATTGATCATGTCCATTATAATAAGGAGAATAACCCCAACTATTTAAAACCATATCAGAGAACTTTGCTCTATAAAGATTTTGTAGATGTGTTATTTCAAGTCAAATCATACACAAAAGCTTAAGTTGAAGCTGTCATGAACTGTTTAAAATTAATTACATTAGTAAAAATTTACAGCATTTAAAATTAATTGATGCAATTTGTTATACTTGCCCTGAAAAGTGCAAACATTAATGAGAGACTAGGTTTACCATCACCACTTTTAATTAAAGAAAAGAAGGCTAAAATAAAACTTTTCAAGTAAAAAGAGTATATTTTGAAATGATTAACAAAGGAAATTATTCCTATTAAATCTGATTTAACATACAGTTTAAATGCAGGAAAAAAACTGTGAAACTTAAAAAAATAAAATAAAAAATTATTTTCTGAGTCCATGTGAAATATTTTGCTTATAATGAAATAGATATTGGCTGCCAGAGGGGCTGAGGTTGGTCTCTGGTGACTAATTTTTCTAGCTAATTTGTAAAATAATATTCAATTTACTCTTCCTACCTCTTTTCTCCATCAGTGTCTTCTTGCCTTAACAATTATTCCTTACATCATACTTACCCTTGCCCTTCTATTAAAGAAGTCAAGTGTCTGCAGCAACCCAGTATAGGCAGCAGATGAATACAAAACATGTTTTACATTCTGATTTAAAATAATATGATTTGGTTAAAGTTGGATCTTTTAAATTAAAACAACATTAAAAGCTGCTTTCAAATTACTACTAAAACAATATATGTTTATTGCAATTGAATTAGAATATAAAAAGTTAAGCATGAAGAATTATCTACATCTATAACTGTATATTAAATTTCTCCACCCAGAAATGACACTATAAAAACTTCGTCACATCGTACACACACACACCCCATCATGTGTGTGTATATATATGTATATATATATACCTATATATATGTGTATATGTATGTATATAAACCAAACCCAATCCATTGCTGTAGAGCCAATGTCAACTCATAGAGACCCTACAGGACAGAGTAGAACTGCCCCATAGGATTTCCAAGGAGCAGATGGTGGGTTTGAACTGCCGACCTTTTGGTTAGCAGCCAAGCTCTTAACCACCCCACCACCAGGGTTCAGTAAAAACACTTTTTTTCAGAAGCGGGATTATAACATATACTCTATTTTCAAATCTACTTTCTTAACTTAACAATATAGTATGAAAATGTTTCACTACCAATAATATTCTTGCTTACCAAGTAGACAAAGTTGTTTTTTTTTTTAATAATGACAGTGGTTAAGCACTCACCTGCTAAGCAAAAGGTCGGCTGCTGGAACCCACAAGCCGCTCCGTGGGAGAAAGATGTGACAGTCTGCTTCTTTAAAGACTTATAGCTTTGGAAACTCTATGGGGCAGTTCCACCCCGTCCTATAGGGTTGCTCCGAGTCAGAATCGACTGGACGGCAATGGGTACCCAACTTTGTGAAGGTGTAGAAAATTTAGTACTCTCACAGACACAATTTGTAAATTGGTTCAGCTTTTTTGGAGTAAATTTAGCAATGTATATCAAGGGCTTTAAATATAATTCAATGACTGTAAAATTTGCAAATGTTTTTACCTCACATTTTAGATGTGTAAAAATTCCACCACAAAGGTATATTTCACAATATAGTTTATAACTTCTAAAAAGACCAAAAGAGGTGTCTGGTTTCATAAAATGTAATATATCCTTAACCTATAAAATTATTTTTATCTTAAAAATTATGTAGATCAAGGAAGAACATGAAAAGCATTGCTTATCAAAGTTTAGTTCACACATGAGCCTATACAGTGTGTGGATAGGCTTTATAAAACATTGTAATCTAAATACACATTTTTACCCATAGTACTGCAGAATGAAGGAAGGGAATTATCATTTAAATGCATATCATGCCACAGGCTCTTGTTGTCTATTATGTTAGCTAATCCAGATAACAAGTTTACGAGTAGCTATTGTTATCCTCATTGTATATCTGGAGAGACTGAGTGTTCACAGAGGTTAAGTAATTGATAAGGAATAGTAGCAGAACTAGCATATCAGCACATATTGGTCTTATTCCACACGCTTAACAGTACTGTTAGTGAAGATGTAGAACACCTGTAATTGTCATATATTTTTGGTGGAATGTTTGATACAGCTGCATTGGAAAATAGTCTTGCAATTTTTTTATAAAGTTAAACATACATTTATTATAGACCCAGAAACTCCACTCCTACATATTTACCTAAGAAAGATAAAAACATATTTCTCTTCCTAAGACTTATCTCTTTCTCAGATCATCAATGATCATACGACAAAATCTAATAGATATTTTTAATCCTGATCTTAATTGCTTCCTCAGTCATTTAACTCTCTTGACAACTCACTTCTTGCAGTTACCTTTTCTTTGTCCTCCATGAACCATATTCTCATTCTCTTTGTTTTCCTCCTACATATTGAGCACCTCCTTTCATTTACGTTGAGATCTCACCCTCCTTAATCCAGCCATTAATTGTTAGCATTCTCAGTTCATTCTGGTAGCTTTCTCTTCCTACATGACGCTCTTTTTCTAGGCTAATTTCATCCATTTCCATTGTTTCACTAACTTCATACTTCAAATTTAACTCTCTCCTAAGCTCCAGGTCTTTGTCTTCAGCTACCTACAGAACACTCCACATGCATTTCTCAATGGCTCTACAAAGTCAATACTTCCTGCACTGAAGCATGATCCTACCCCCACAAACCTGACCCTCTTAAATAGCTAAGTGAATGGCAACATCCCCTAGCCAATTGCTCAAACCCCAACTTAGAAATCGGAGATACTTGACACCTCCTAAACTCTCTAGACCCTGCACTCTTCTTGTTGCCTGACCTCCAGTTCTTGGGAAATACGCCTGCAGAAGTCTCCAGCCTGCTGCCTAACCCACAGATTTGGGATTTGCCAGCTCCCACAATTTTGTGAGCCATTTTCTTGAAGTAAATTTTTCTCTCTCTCCTTTTCTCCCTTCCCGACCCCTCTTTATATATACAGACATCTCACTGGTTTTGCTCCTCTAACCCAGACTAAGGTATTTTATATCAAAAAAATTTTCAAGTTCAGGCAATTCGGATGCTTAATCATTTCTAAATTTCGTTAACTTATCTCCATTTTCACTGCCTCTGTTCAAATCAAATTTATCTTCATCTTTCACCTGGATTGCTGCAAGAACCAGTCTCCCAGTTAAATTAAAATTAAAACTAGAATTTATTCTAGTCCCTATTCAACCTATTCTCCCTGATAGGGTAACATTTTAAAAATGTAAATATGATCTTATTACACTCTTAACCCTCTTCTCCCCCTACACAGCCCGATTATATACAACCTATTTCTACCCTGTTGTTGTTGTAGGACATGTATGGTCTGGCCCTTGCAGAGCTCTCCAGCTTCATTCCCACCTCCTTCATCCCACCTCTTTCCACCTTCCTGTTTGTTCTCGTTTCACATTGGCCTTCTTTCCATTCTTCAAGCACACCCTATTTCCTTCCTCCAAAGGAATTTTTTTATGTACTGGTCCTCCGTATAGAATTCTCTTCCTGCTTCCCCTCTGGTTAGTATCTACTTACTCCTCAGATCTCAACTGAGGTATCATTTCCTTTACTTCTCCCTATTAGTTCAAGTTCATCTGTTATACATACTTTCAGAATTGACTGCTTTTATTTTCTTTGAACTTATCACATTTGTAGCTATACATTTATTAACTGATTTTTTTTTTTTTTAAATATAATTTTCCCCTCTAAAGGGTAAGCACCATGGGCTAGAAACAATGTTGTCTCCATTGGGATAAATTTAAATATCAACTACAGTAATATTTCTCACAAATAACCTGTGTCTCTGGAAAACAGATCTCATGATGACTCTTCTTAAACACTATGGTGTTGTTGTTTTTTTATTATTTTGAATGCTCTGATGGGTAATTGGTTATTTTTAATATACAAGTCTACTTGTGAGTTTACATAAAATGTGGATAACAAATTCACAAAGGGCTTTCTTTAAAGTAGGTGTCATTATCACAGCACTTGAGTGCTCAGTTCCAGATTATTTTCCTGTTTTATTTTTTAAAGATGGCCCGCTGTCCTTTGATCTTGCTCTGACACCTGCATCAACCCACTTCTCTCTTCTTAAGGGGTCCCTGTGGGATCCAAGGTCATGTGGATAGAATTAAAATGGAGATCATGTGATTGAAACTATTCTTCACAACTTCTCCCAAAACATACAGACACATATTCACACAAACATTTGGATCCCATTTTCAAAGAGTCTAATTTGGCTTTCAGATTTCATAACTCCACTTAGTGGGTTTTATCACATTAATAACAAAGCAGAAGGTGCCTAAAATTAGCAGGTTTTCCGTTACAAAATTAATAGTTTATGACAGTGTGTGATCATTTCCCTTTCACTGACATTCTAATATTTCCCTGCTTCATTAATTCATTTCCAATAAATTATTGGTTTTTTCCAGGTGGCTATTCTGAAAGGCTATTGTTCATCAACATAAATTGATCAGATAAATATTACAATTCCTTGATGTTTCCTCTACAAAATATAAATAAAAAGGTGTGTGGAGTGGGAAAGTCTTTGGGGATCCAGCTAAGAACCATGAAATTATCTTTCATCTGTTTCTTAGTAATATGTTTTCTGTTTAAATAAAGGCAAAAAAATGGTCTTGGACAGAAGTAACGGAATCCTTTGCAAAGCAAATTGCATTTCTTACTGTCTTTAACAAGAGTAATAATTTATAGAATTTATAGAGCTACTGTAACAAATATCAACAAAATGGAGTAATTTTTAATTGTAAAATATGAACTTTAATCCCTACTTCGAAATCAAATCAGAGAAAGTTACATTTTTTTCATTTCATATGACTTGAAACAGCTTTATAAATTTCAAAAACCATAGTAGTTTCTTTCAAATTATTTTCCAAGAAAAGTATTTTGTCCTACTAATTAAACAATAAGACAAAATTTTTCCAGTTATATATCTCTGCTCCCAAGACCAGAAGGTACCATATATATGTTCTGGTAACTAGGTATCCTGAATCAACTATTTAATGTTAATACACTTCAGCAATAAAATCAGTAATAAATATTCTTTGAAGACAGGAAAAGAGATAGTAAAAATTAACTTTGCATCCTCCACACCCTTCCCTCCTAGCTTCCCAGATCAGAGTAACATCTTCTTGAACAGTTTCCAAAAAAGAGTCTTAATTAAAAAATTCCAAAGTATCTACCTTTTGCTTTATCTTTATCAGGTCATTATTTCTGATATAGTCCTGCAAAATTGGAAATTCAGGGTTAATTTAGAATACTCTTGTTCTCTTGCAGCTTGAAGAAAAGATAAAGGTCAACAGCAGGCTTATGGAGAAGTACAGAAATCATGAGTTAGAAATAAACAAAGGAAGTTCCTTTGCAGTAGAACTATTTAAAACATATGCCAATAAAATCTTCAAAGGGTTCCAACAGGGCTCCAAAGATAAACACATACAATTTTTTTTTCTTGAGAAAAAACGATTACCTGAAGCTAAAAAGTCAAATATATAATGTGTTTCTGTGGAAAAACACGAAAAACAAACATTTGGTATTTTATTTATTTACTGGGAATTAAGTTTTAGTGCACTGGACCACGTAGGCTTTCATCTCAGCTCCACCTCCTATTAGCTGTGTGATCTTCGGCAAGTCTTAACATTTCTTTGCCCCAGTTGCCTTATCTGTAAATGAGAAATAATTAAAATACTTACCTCATGGAAGTACTAGATTAATATATATAAAATTCTTAAAACACTGCTAGTCACATGGTAAGTGCTCATTAAATGTCAGCTATTATAACGAATTTTATTATTATTATCTTCATCATTATAATGAGGCTAGGGCATTGAAACAGCAGAGCATTAAAAACTCTAGTCAGAAATTAACAGTAAAAAATCTGTGGAAAGTGCTGATACTCTCCTCCAAACACACTAAAAAACAAAAACTAAATGAACGACAACAACAAAGAACTTAGGGCACATATATGCCTCTCTTAGTTCTCATATACGGACAGAGTTAAATAATAGAGCTGTTTTCCAAAATATTTACTGTTGACTACCTTAATACCT
>NW_004444362.1:0-10473 GCF_000243295.1 Trichechus manatus latirostris | reverse complement strand
GAAGAATCAATATTCCCCAAATAACCTACAGTCAAAGCAATTACATCAAAATTATATCAGTCAAAACATAAAAAAGAACAGTGAAGAAATAAAAAGTTGGAGAACACATACTATGAGCTATCAAGACTTATTTTAAATCTATATTAACTAAAAGAGTATGATAATGATTCAAAGATTGACAAATACTACAAAAGAACAGATTAGATAATCAGGAAATACACATAGACTGGTTTATAACAAAGATGACATTGCAATATAGTGGGAAAAGGGTGATCTTTTTAATATATGATACTTGATTAATTTGGAAATTTATATACAAAAAATAATGAACCTTGTTTCTCACACAATATCAATTATAGGTGGAATATAGACCTAAACATGAAAGATAAAACAATAAAACTTCTAGCAAATAACATATGAGAATACCTACATGAACTTCAGGTGGGCAAAGGTTTCTTTAAAAAAAAAATTGAAGTAGTGGACTTCATTAAAATTAGAAACTTCTGCTCTTCTAAAGTCACAATTAAGAGAGTTACAAAACAAGTCATAAACTAAAAAAGATATTTGAAATTTATATATCTAACATAGTACTCATATGCAGAATTTATACAAATCTATAAGAAAAAAATAGACTACCCAATTTTTTAAAAATCAGTATAATTTGTGAATAGGCCTTTCACTAAAAAGAATATCTAAAGTTCTAATAAGTGTATGTAAAGCTACTCAATCTCATTGATTATTAAAGAAATTCAAATTAAAGCCACAGTAAGATATTACTACATTCTCACCCGAAAGGTTAGTATAAATTGAAAATTCTACGTGTTGGTGAGTATGTGGAGCAAATGGATATCTTAGAAATTGCTGGTGAGAGTGAAAATTGGCAACACCATGTTGGAAAAGTGTTTGACAGTATCTATTAAATTTGAACATAAGCATAAGCAATGATGTAGCAATTCCACTACTAAGTGTAGCTCCCACTCCAAAAATGTGTGTTTATGTGCAACAGCAACAAAAACAGCATAAGAGTATCCATAGTATTTTTTTTATATTATCCACAAACTGGATAAAATCCAAATTTTATCCGATTGTTGTTGTTGTTAGGTGCTGTCGTGTCTGTTCTGACTTATAGTGACCCCATGCACAACAGAACGAAATACTGCCCAGTCCTGCACCATCCTCACAATCTTTATGCTTGAGCCCATTGTAGCAGCCACTGTGTCAATTCATCTCATTGACTGTCTTCATCTTTTTCTCTGATTCTCCACTTTACCAAGCAAGATGTCCTTCTCCAGGGACTGGTCTCTCCTGATAACATGTCCAAAGTAAGTGAGACAAAGTCTCACCATCCTTGCTTCTAAGGAGTATTCTGGCTGTACTTCTTCCTAGACAGATTTGTTGGTTCTTCTGGAAGCCCGTGGTCTTCCTTATTCATTGCCCAGCTTTTGCATGCATTTGAACCGTTGAAAATACAATGGCTTAGGTCAGGCACACCTTAGTCCTCAAAGTGACATCTTTGCTTTTTACACTTTAAAGAGATCTTTTGCAGCAGATTTGCCCAATGCAATGCTTTGTCTGATTTCTTGACTGCTGCTTCCATGGGCGTTGATGTGGATCCAAGTAAAATGAAATCGTTGACAATTTCAATGTTTTCTTCATTTATCATGATGTTGGTTATTGGTCCAGTTGTGAGGATTTTTCTCATTTTTATGTTGAAGGGTAATCCATACTGAAGGCTGTGGTTTTTGATCTTCATCAATAAGTGCTTCAAGTTTTCCACCAAAAAACATGTACCAGAATATCTATAGTATATTTTTTATCTTATCCCCAAACTGGATAAAATCCAAACATCCATCAATAGTGGAATGAAAAACTAAATTAGGTAAACAGAATAAACCAAAACAAAATATTATTGAAAACTATGATATAATATGATATAATCATACAGTAATAAAAAAAAGAACGAATTGCTGCTACACAGGAGCCCTGGTGACACAGTGGTTAAGAGCTCAGGCTGCTAACCAAAAGGTCACTCCTTGGAAACCCAATGGGGCGGTTCTACTCTGTCCTATACGGTTGCTATGAGTCGGAATTGACTCGACGGCACATAACAACAACAACAACACTGCTACACAGCACCACATAGATAAATTATACATTGATTAAAAGAAACTAGACACAAATCAGTACATACTTTATGATTCAATCTATATGAACTTTGGAAACAGGCAAAATTGGTCTGTAATAATAGAAGTCAGAACAATGATTACCTTTGGAAGGGTTATTGACTTGGATGGACACAAGGAAGGCTTCTGAGGGGTTGGTAGTAGGGTTAAAAGTTGTATACATTTGTAAAAACTCACAGAGCTCTAAAATTAAGATGTGTACACTTCACTGCATTCATTACATTTAAAAGAAAATTTACAAATTTACCAATATGCTATAGGGTCACTATGAGTTGGAATCGACTTGATGGAAATGGATTTGGTTTTTGGTTTTATTGATTGAAAAAATGAACACATCGATAATCTAGTTTGAGTCAGAATTATAGGTGGGGAGAGAGAGATATTAAACACCATGAAATAGAAGTGGCATGATTACAGATTAGAGGAAGAGATGGAGGAGAAAACCCCATCTTGTTGCAGTTATTTGTGGGAGGGAGACTATTAAACTTTGCGTCATATTCCATCTTACCAATTTTAATGTTGGTATGGACTTTAAATAAAAAGAAGAATGAAATTCATTTAAATATGCATCTAGAGTTCTCATCTCTATTATTTTCAAGAATTATTTAATTTTTCATTCAATTGAGATTTAAATAGGAACCTAGATTTATTTCAGTCAACTGGTCTTTGCACTTCTAGACTCTGCTTTATACAATCGACATTAACATTTATTTTTGCTCTTCACCATCCAATAAAAAAAAGAAATGATACTGTAATATTATCAAAAGTTGAATATTGATATAATAAAAAAAATCAGCATCATGTTACATATTTTCTCAGCTAAATAAATTAATGTAAAATAAATATGCTACATTCACTTGAAAATGTAGACTTATGCTAGTATTGATCTTAAACACACAATACTTTCAATATTTATTATTATTTCTATGTGTCATAGTTTTATTTTTGATTCTGTTTGACAATGACTACATTGAAGAATTGGATATGCAGAGAATAATAATATTACAATGAAAAAGAGAAGAAGGCATTATTTCTGAGATTCTGTGAAACTGTATTTTTAGCCCAGCTCCTGATGGTATTTTATTTATTAAAATTTAATAAAATTACTAATATGATTATTAAAAATATCATTGATTTTTCAATAATGTTTTTATTTTTCATCCTGTTATTTCCTATCTACTGTTACTATCATTTCAATGTTATTCTTGCACCTAAAAGTGCACATTAAATGTATTCTCACACACAGACAAAGCCTCATTTTTTTACATCATGAATTCATAGCTCTGTGTTCCTAAAGTAACGTTAACTTTCAATGCCTTAATTGTTTTGTTCATAAACTATTTGCTAGGGATGTAGGTATGTCTTACTATTTTTTTGCCATGATTAAAAAAATGCACAATAGAGCATCATATGTAAAGTTTCCATTTAGAAAAAAAGAAATTGAGAAGTTGCCAAAACAACTGTGAAATCCAAGCTGCTGATTAAACCAGTGCTCTTTGGAGGAGCAGGAAGGAAAAACAACTCCCTGCTGGAGCCCTGGTGGCACAGGGTTAACAGCTCAGCTGCTAACCAAAAGGTCAGCAGTTCAAATCCACCAGCTGCTCCTTGAAAACCCTGCAGGGCAGTTCTACTCTGTCCTATAGGTTCACAATGAGTCAGAATCGACTCGAGGACCACAGGTTTGTTTTTTTTGTTGTTGTTGTTGTTATATTCATTTTTTCCCCCTCTTGTTTCCATAAAGCACCACGTCGTGAGATAAATAATACTCAATATCTATCGAGGAACAACACTCTGTATTATTGACTTCTCATCTTATTCCTCACAATGGGTTTCCAAAAATCTTTCCAACTCTTTTCATTTTCCTGTCTCTATCTTTTCTCTCCTCCTTTCCAGCTCTTGCCCCCTCTTCTATTGAGAAGCTAAAGGTTATCCATCCTCTTACATATCATGAAGCTTACATTTCATGAAAAATAAGAATTTATCTATACCCTCACCTCTCCTTTCTTCCATATTTTCAGTTTCTAAGAGGAAAGAGTTTCTTCCAAGGTTTATTCTCCATTTGGGTCCTTGATGCCACTTCTCTACTACTTATGCTTTTCCAGCTTTCCACTCCAGTGTGTATGTTTCTTCTGGCTCCCTTTCCTCTACCTATCCTAAAAATAAAGCTCCCAAGACCCAGCAGTTGCTCATGTTATTTCCCCACTCTCTATCTCACTTCCTCAACACATCTCTTGCTACTACAGTCATATCTCTCACTTCCAAACTTACTGCAAAAAAGACTTCCATCCCCTACCATGATACTCAAATTGCTTTCTTTTAATTCACCAAAGATATTTTAAGCAAAAAAATCTAATAACTTTTTCCCAGTAGTTCTTATTTGTGCTGAGCTGTGTGCTAAACAACTAAAATATTTTTTTACTAAAAAAAACAACAAAGAAGAACCCTTACCATGAAGTTGATTTCGACTCATAGCAACCCTATAGGACAGAGAAGAACTGCCCCATAAGGTTTCCAAGGAGCAGCTGGTGGATTCAAACTGCTGACCTTTTGGTTTGCAGCGAAGCTAAGCAGATATAAATAGATATAAGCTACATGAAACCAGAATGCCAAAGAGTAAAAAAAATATATATCTTTTAAATATAATCATGTAGTAAGGAAGAAAATGTAAAAAAATTACCACAATTAATTATTAAAAGATGGAACTACAAAAAATATGTTAAAGTTTATTTGAGAGTTGAGAGCTGTCTGCTAACATGGAATGATAGAAATAACATCAATGTTTTACCTGAATTGCTCGGATAATTTCTTTAATCATCCACTTTAATTTTCCTTTTAAAAAATTCTTTTGGATCGACAACTGGATTTAGTAACAATAGATAGATGGCATTTTGCTATTTCCCAAAGGTAGGAGATCGTTTAAGATTATGAGAATATTTTCTTGACTCCTATTAATACTAATTTTGAAATTTCTTCTTTAAATCTAAACAGTGTTTCTGATAGACTAGTAAACATGTAAAACAAAATAATTCATTCATTCAACAAATATTTATTAAGAGGCCACTGTACACCAGGTGGTGGTCTAGGCTTGGACACAAAAGTGAACAAAAACAAAAAGATACCAAAATCCTTGCCTTATGGAGCTTGCATTCTCTCAGGTGAAGACAAAATAAATTACAAAGATGATAAATAATGAATTATGTAGTATGTTAAAAGATGATATGTCCTATGGAGAAAAGCAGAAGGTGACACAGATCTTGAGTGCTAGAGTTCAAGGAACAGGCAATAATAAATAACATAGTCAGGTAGTCCTGGGTGGAAGTGCTGTGAAGCATCCGAGTACCTGGGGAAGAGCCTTCTCAGCACAGAAAAGAACCAATACAAAGGCCCTTAGTTGGGATGCCTGCAGGTGTATTCCAGGAATCAAGAATTCCCTGAAATAAATGAGGAGTTGGTTGCAGGGAGTTGTGGGAGGAAGGTGTTCCAGGCAAGAGAGCAGCAAGTGCAAGGCCCTGAGACTGGGAAAAACTAGTCATTGTGGCTAGAGAGGAATGGATGAAGTCTGAGGAAGCCAAAGGCCAGATCACTGAGGCCTTATGGGCCACAGGGAGGACTCTGGATTTTATTCCAAGTATCGAAAGAAGATATTGTAGTCTGTGAGCAAGTGAATGACTTGATCTTCTTTAAATTTACAAGATGACTCTGACTGCTGAGTGGAGAATAGAATGTAGGGACATATTGGAAGCTGGAACCCTTGTGAGGAGGCTACTGAGGAAATGAAGGTAGGAAGACGTGTTGGCTTAGTTTAATGGTAGAGGAAGTGGTGAGGTCAGTGGACAAGACTTGTTGATGGACAGAACATGGGATATGAAGGGAAGAAAAAATCAAGGATGGCTGTTGTTTTTTACTTAAGGAACTGAGTAAACTGATAACATTACTGCCTAACCATTATTTGTTCTGCAAAAGAATTCATGACATGATTCTTGTCCAATGCAAGCTTGGCTGATGCATTAAAAATGTGATTGAAATGAAAGTTAATTTTTTTCCAGTCACACACACACACAAAAACAGTTCAATTGATTACATCAGAAATAAAACTCCAGCCCAAATCAAGAAATGTATGCTTTTATTTTATATTTCTCTGCTTCTATGTTATTATATATGTGATAATTAAAAATTAAATGAATATTATCTATAAATCTATTGCTGAAGAGGACAGAAAAATCTGGAGACTAGTTTTCAACCATCTAACGTTGCGGTGCTTCCTGCTTAATGAGAGCTAAAACGAGGTAACCAGCACTACACACCGTGTTATTAAACTTAAGGAAAGGCCATTTTATAGGCATTAAACTCCTGTGGTCTGCCAAATGTTCCTACTCACTCACCTATTGGGAGGGTAATTACTATTCTGAAAGATTGCTAAAGCAAAAGAATATGCCTTTATCTATTTTCCTTTCAAAAGTTCACTTTCTGGGTTTCTTATTTGATTTATGAGAATTAAAGTGACATTACCACATCACCTCAATCAAATCTGATAATGCATTTTTAACCTAATAAAAATCTCTCCCATAATAATAATAACTAGTTTATTTTGCTGGGAGGCATTTTTAATTGCATAGAGTATGGCTGTAATTGAAATGTATCCATTTTAGGTCGACATTTTAATTATCCCATTACCCAGCAAATAGACTGGACAGCTAAATTTAGCTTATGTTATAAAACTTTAGAAAATAATCTTTGGTGCTTTAAAATCAACTGTTTATAGCCATTCTTACAAACATTTTTGTTTTCTGAAATCCTTTAGAGGTGGGAGAACATTCTTTAAATTCAACTTCTTTCCTCTTAATACATTTAGTATTTCCCCTAAACTATTAGTTTCCTTCTTGAATATCTCAAGGAGAATCAAATCTTATTACATCTCTCACTCTTAATCTGTCCTTATTTGGGAAAGATTCTTAGCCTTTGGTTTTATACCAAGGTATTCGTTCAACAGGGTTTGGAGAATCTTCGAATGTTTAAAGCTCATGGATTTTGATCTTGATTTTGTGGCCATGAAAAATGGATGATAATTTTTACTCTTATTTTGCAAAGGGAATCAAAAGTAACAGAAAAAGCCAGTTAAACCCTGGACCTAAATGAGTTGCATTTTAGGACTTTCACCTAAAAGATGAGGTCGGTGGGAAGCCCAGTCAGTAATTATTAGGAAGTAGACGTTAATTGAAGCTATACAAAATGTTCAATGCCGATCAAAAGATTAATCAGACATGAAGAAGCAAAACCAATCAATGTAGAAATCTTTATTAATTTAAGGCGAACTGAATGTATTTGGATGACTTGGGAGTAATATCCCCCTTGAGAAATGCAAAGCTCCTGTACCCCATTCACAGCTCCTGTTACCCTGTATGGTAGTTATGTAAGATGATAGCGGGGGACGGTTCCTGTGTATAAAGGGCGTGAAGAAAGGGAGCATTGTACGTAGTTCACAAAATTTTGCTTTGTGATTTACTTTAAGTTTCTATGGATAGGAGGAAAAAAAAAGTAGTAGTTTACATGTGATTTTAGTCCCTCTGGAATGGCTGTTATTTGTAGTTGGCCAGAAGAAAATCATTTAACCATTGAGGTGGCATCAGAGAGGGTAGGGTTCTTACTCTCCTCCGTGGCTTCCTATCGTTCTGGGTTGACGGTTCTTTTCTTTACGCAGTTTAAAAAGTTTGCTCCAGTTCTTTCTGTCCTCCATACTACTGATGAGAAACACAAACTCATTTGAGCCATTGTTCTCTGTAAGTAAGTGGTCATTTTTCCTGGATGTCAAATGCAAAGATTTTTTTTCTTTGCATTTAATTTTTAGAAGTTTGATTATGATGTCTGGGCTTGGATTTCTTTGGGTCTATCCTGTTTGGGTTTTCTGAGCTCCTGGAATTGGTAGAGTTATGTCTTTGGTCAAATTTGAGAAGTTTTTAGTCATTATTTCTTTAAATGCTTTTTCAGCACTATATTCTTTCTTTTCTACTTCTGGACTCTGATCATGAATATAATACCTCTTGTTATTGCACCACAGGTTACTGAAGTTGTTGATCCTTTTTTTTTTTTACTTTTTTTCTGGATATTTTCTATTGATCTTTCTTCAACTTCACTGACTTTCTTCTATCATCTTCATTCTGCTGTTGAATCCATCCATTGAGGGTTTTTTATTTTGTTGTTGTTATTGACATTATCATAGCAAAAAAATGAAAAAAAAATTTGAAGTGCTTCTATTTTCATTATTTTGATATCCAAGTGTTTTTGTTGACATTCGTATTATTTCACACTCAAGAAAACAGAGACATAGAAATAAATCAATTTACCTGTAACAACTCTAAGAAAAAATGATTATGAGGGAACAAATTAAGATTTATATACCTTCTAGAAATGAAGACTCCTAAAGGATCGTTTAATCTAAGAACCATGTATTTTAGTACTTTATATGTATTATATAGACAAGAAAATAAAAATGCAGAGATGTTAAACAGCCTGCCTATCAGTATAAAGCTAGTTGTTGGTAAAACAGGGTATGTATCTAGGTCTCAGGACCCATAACTGGGAAAGTAGAGAGATAGGTTGGTAGATAGGTAGAAAAATAGCTCTTAGACAAAAAAAATTTTGATTTCTTACTGGCAAAAAATCAAAATATTTAGTTTATGTTATTTTGATTTCTTGATAAGTAATCAAAGAAATTTTTGAATTACAGAGAAAATTCTGCATTCTAAAAATACTTGAAATTATCTTTTTCTCTACTTGATTATGTCATCAATTTGATACACGGTTAAGGTTCACTTCTTTCAATATTGTTTCTTCTCAGGTTTTAGGTTTATATTTTATTAGTTTGTTTACTTATTTCCATTTTTTGTTTACTCAAATTTATCAGTCTTTTATTGATTCTGGTTTTAAGTCAACAGGAAAATTTTCTTTATTCTCAGATAAAGAAATTCACTGATGTTGTCTTCCCGTCTTTTTATGATTTTTCTTTGTATATTTAGGTTCCCAATCCATTTTGAGTTTATGCTGGTATATGAAGTGAGGTGTGGATTCAATTTTAACTCTTTCTCTCTGGCCATCCAATATTCCCAACATCATTTGGTAAATAGTAAAAATTTTCCTCAGATTTGAGTTGCTACTGTCATAGCATACTATATTTCCATATGAATCTGGGATTACTTCTGGGGTTTCTATCCTGTATCTTTTATCTGTTTATTTATGTGGTAGTACTATATAGTTTGAATTATAGAATATCTATAACATGTATTTTATATATGGTATGGCTAAATGTGCATTCCTGACCCCCACTTTTCTTTTAAAAGATCTTTCTTAACACTTTTTAAAAAAATATACATTTAATTTCCCATGAACATTACAAACATATTAGTTATAATTAGGGTAGTTGGAGGCTGGAATTCCAAACATTTTGTATGTTCTTTCTCTCATGGCTTCTGTAGTTATTCTTGCCTTAGGCTGCAAGTATGCAGAAAGTAAACAAACACTGTTTTTAAAATAAGAGATTATTTAGCTCACAAAACAAGAACTCTAGAAGTTGGCACCTGCTATTTTTTTGGTCCCACTGTTCAACAACATCAAGATTTTATAAAGCATTTGCCAGTTCTTCTGGTCTTCTCATTGTCTCAGACAGCTGCAGGTCCAAGCAGCAGGTCTTCACGCTACTTTTGAAGACTGGGCGCATGACCCAGGTAATTCTTCTACTAATTCACGATGTTATAATCACTCTCTTGCGTACACCATCAACACCCACATCTTTCTTCCTATCTAACTTTTAATTATTTGTCTGGTAAAACCTTGACTGTAGGTAAAACAAATCTCTGCCTTTTCTACCACGGTGTACTGAGCCCCTAATTATATATGGAGAAACACATCATCATGCTAACTCCCAAATCTCCAGCCTAGACTCCTCTACTGAACTCCACATTCATAGAGTTATAGACTATTTGACATCTCTGCCTGGATGTATAATAGACATCTCAATGTTAACATATTCAAAACTAAACTCCAGCTATTTACTTCTGAACTTACTGCTCTCATTGACTTCCCTTTAATTAGGGTTGTTGAATTTTTTTATCCTTAAATTTCTTTTTTAATACACTAGGATAGGTTGTCTATTCTCTTGCTTTCCTTTTTAAATATATTAGATGGTTGTTGTATGACGTGATCTGATCTTTTTAATATCTGAACTCTTGGTAGATCTCTTTCAATATCTGCGCTTCAGCTGAGTCTTGCTGTTACCTTGTATACCTGGGCATATTTG